>NC_139683.1:4561883-4819383 GCF_964106915.1 Podarcis gaigeae | reverse complement strand
TATACTTCTTTTTGGAGTAAACACGGGTGATGCTGTGGTCTAAACCACTGAGCCTCTTGGACTTGCCAATCAGAAGGTCAGCAGTTCAAATCCCCGTGATGGGATGAGCTTCCGTTGCTCTGTCTCAGCTTCTCCCAACCTAGCAGTTCAAAAGCACACCAGCACAAGTAGATAAATAGGTACCACTGCAGCAGGAAGGCAAATGGTGTTTTTGTACGCTCTGGCTTCCATCATGGTGTTTATCATGCAGTTTAGTCATGCTGGCCACATGACCCAGAAAGCTGCCTGTGGACAAACGCTGGCTACCTGAGCCTGAAATCAAGATGAGTGCTGCACCCCATAGTCAAATTTGACTGGACTTAACCATCCAGGGGTCCTTTACCTTTCCCCCTTTACCTTGTTGTTATTGTTGTTGTTTAGTCATTTAGTTGTGTCCGACTCTTTGTGACCCCATGGACCAGAGCACGCCAGGCACTCCTGTCTTCCACTGCCTCCCGCAGCTTGGTCAAACTCATGTTGGTAGCTTTGAGAACACTGTCCAACCATCTAGTCCTCTGTCGTCCCCTTCTCTTTGTGCCCTCCATCTTTCCCAACATCAGGGTCTTTTCCAGGGAGTCTTTTCTTCTCCTGAGGTGGCCAAAGTATTGGAGCCTCAGCTTCAGGATCTGTCCTTCCAGTGAGCATTCAGGGCTGATTTTCTTCAGAATGGAGAGGTTTGGTCTTCTTGCAGTCCATGGGACTCTCAAGAGTCTCCTCCAGCACCAGAATTCAAAAGCATCAATTCTTTGGTGATCAGCCTTCTTTATGGTCCAGCTATGGATTGGTTTGATCTTACTTCCTTTACCTCCCTTTACCTTAATTCTTTTTTGGTGAACATGTTTTTGGGACCACATGAGTGGCAATTTCATACAGGGATCCCCAAATATACATGTCTGTCACTTCCTGTGTTAACATAGAACAATTCTCCTGAAATTTGTCTAATCCTCTTTAAGAGCCATCTATGTTGGTGGTTGTTACTACCATCCTTGAAGACTTAAAAAAAAGAGATCTGCATGACCTCCAAAAAGGACCAGTGATGAAAGCAGTTATTTGTTCACTTGGCCTTTTGATATAACAGGTGTCTTCTGAAGCTGTTATGCCAACCGTCTCTTGCTGGTTTTCACTGAGGAAAAAAGAACAGAGACTGTTTGATTAAAAACAAGGCAGCAACATCATTCCGGAGTCATTTTCTTTGTTACTTAAACGTTTTTCATTTTAATGATCTCACAGAAAGGAGAATGTAGCTGTGCTGCATAATTACAGGAGAAACCGACCCCGCTACAGAAAAGATTATTGATTAATTTTGGAGCGCTTCTCAGGCTGTAATCCTGGACGCGTTTACTTGGGGGTGTAAGTGCGTACGGAACTAAATGGAGCCCCTCAGGAAACATGCATACAATTGCACAGCTAATCTGTGGCAGGTGTGGGCAACCTGTGATGTTTCTGGACTAATAGGAGCATATAAAGTGCCCTGCTGGATGAGCTCAATGACCCACCTTGTTATATAAATCATATAATTAATTGTTGGCATCCGCCTGTCTGTGGGTCTCCAGGGGTGAAGTCAAACTGCTGGAGAATGTGAAAAGGAACTAGGAGTCTTGGTTGACCACAAACTTGACATGAGCCAACCGTGTGACGCGGCAGCTAAAAACGCCAATGCAATTCTGGGCTGCATCAATAGGAGTATAGCATCTAGATCAAGGGAAGTAATAGTGCCACTGTATTCTGCTCTAGTCAGACCTCACCTGGAGTACTGTGTCCAGTTCTGGGCACCACAGTTCAAGAAGGACACTGACAAACTGGAACGTGTCCAGAGGAGGGCAACCAAAATGGTCAAAGTCCTGGAAACGATGCCTTATGAGGAATGGCTAAGGGAGCTGGGCATGTTTAGCCTGGAGAAGAGGAGGTTAAGGGGTGATATGATAGCCATGTTCAAATATATAAAAGGATGTCACATAGAGGAGGGAGAAAGGTTGTTTTCTGCTGCTCCAGAGAAGCAGACATGGAGCAATGGATCCAAACTACAAGAAAGAAGATTCCACCTAAACATTAGGAGAAACTTCCTGACAGTAAGAGCTGTTCGACAGTGGAATTTGCTGCCAAGGAGTGTGGTGGAGTCTCCTTCTTTGGAGGTCTTTAAGCAGAGGCTTGACAACCATATGTCAGGAGTGCTCTGATGGTGTTTCCTGCTTGGCAGGGGGTTGGACTCGATGGCCCTTGTGGTCTCGTCCAACTCTATGATTCTATGAGAATCACAGCGTCTGCTGTGGCTACAGAGACCGGTAACTCGTAACTGCTGCCTCCTGTGTTGTATTTGCCGCATTAGTGACCTCCTTGGGGTGCAAGCCTCACTGATCCAAAGTACAACAACAACAACAACAACAACAACAACAACAACAAGGCACACCGAACCATAAGGCGCACCTAGTTTTTAGGGGGGAAATAAAGGGGGGGAAATTGTTGGGATTCGCAGGATGTTGAGTACGGCTGCAGGCTTCAACAGGCTGATGGAATACTCTGTGAAGTGCTGGGTCAGAGTGACTCAGCAGGAATGTGATTGGCTATCACCTGTTTTAAAAGGAAAGCCTGTTCAACAGTAAGTGTGGTGGTTGTGCTGTGGTTGTGCTGTAGTGTGGTGGTGAATATTTGTTTGCCTTAAGGTGCAGGTGCTCTGTATGAACTGCTTTTGTAAATGCTTGTATATAGCTCACATTAAAAAGACTGCGACAAAAATTTATCCCCCCCCCCAGGTCCAGGAGCGGCAGCAAGATTGTGCGCAACCTCGCCGCCGCTCTTGGAGCTTGCGGGGCTAGGGACCCCAGCCCCCAAAACAGGCAGCTATCCACAAGTCTTCCGAGCGCAGCAGGAACTTCCGCCACACTCAGAAGGCTTGCGGATGGCTGCCTGAAGCCCAGCGAGCACAGCTGGAGTTGGCGCAGTGCCCGCCGGGCTTCAGGGTGCAGGCTGCTGTCCGCAAGGCTTCGGAGCACTCTGAAGGCTTGCGGATAGCTGCCTGAAGCCTGCATTCGCTCCATAGGACGCACACACATTTCCCCTTCATTTTTGGAGGGGAAAAAGTGCGTCCTATAGAGCAAAAAATACGGTACTTAATTCGTTTCGGAGGTCCGTACTTAACCTGAAACTGTTCTTAACCTGAAGACCACTTTAGCTAATGGGGCCTCCTGCTGCCGCTGCGCCGCCAGAGCATGATTTCTGTTCTCATCCTGAAGCAAAGTTCTTAACCTGAAGCACTATTTCTGGGTTAGCGGAGTGTGTAACCTGAAGCTTCTGTAACCTGAAGCATATGTAACCCGAGGTACCACTGTATTATTCTTTGTATGTTATAAAAATGAAAAGATCGCTGAATTTTCCATCTATTATATTAACAAATAAATTTGTGTATGTTTATTCAAAACCTGCCAAGGAGTCCAATTCATTTTGTTGTTTCTTTAAGTATTTTGTAAAAAGTTCCCATTCTTCTTTGTAGTCACAGTTGTCCTTCTCACGCAATTTGTACAATGGTACCTTGGGTTAAGTACTTAATTCATTCCGGAGGTCCGTTCTTAACTTGAAACTGTTCTTAACCTGAGGTACCACTTTAGCTAATGGGGCCTCCTGCTGCCGCTGCACCGCCAGAGCACAGTTTCTGTTCTCATCTTGCTGCAAAGTTCTTAACCCAAGGTACTATTTCTTGGTTAGCAGAGTCTGTAACCTAAAGCATATGTAACCCGAGGTACCACTGTATGTTAGTTTAGCCAGTTCTGCATAATTCATCAACTTCTCTTGCCACTGTTCTTTTGTTGGGATTTCTTCATTCTTCCATCCTTGTGCTATCAAGACTCTTGCCGCCGTTGTCGCATACATAAATATGTTCTTCACTTTCCTTGGCAGGTCTTTTCCTACAATCTGTTCCTCTGCTTTCTCTGTCACCAACTCACCAATGGAGGCTGGGGATTCCCCCGGTCTCTTTTCTCCTTCCCTTCCATTCTGCAACTTTCATGGTGAGAGGCAGCAATGCTTCTGAATACCAGTTGCTGGAAAACACAGGAGGAGTGAGTTTCCCTTGTGTTTGAATCCTGCTAGTAGGCTTCCCTTTGCTTGTCCCCTGTGAAAACAGGATCCTGGACTAGATGGGCCATTGATCTCATCCAACAGGTTCTTCTTACTTTCTTCTGTTTCTGGTCAGCTGTGGCTCTTCATGGGCTGCATCAGCACTCATTGGACTCAAACACAGATGCCTATCTGAAGGCTATGATGAACGTTTAGCTCAACCAGAGCATGCATTCAGGCCAAATATTTATTGCTATTTACCATTGTGGTACGTTGGAGAGGATGGATGGTGTACTGTAAAACAAAGAGACGGCTTCATAAATTTCATTAATCCAGATGTCCTTCTTCTGCTCAGTTACGAAACTGTTTAGCTTCTGATTTACTGGGCATGCCATAAATAAAATTATCCTGTCTCTCCGTATTGGCTAGCCATATTGCTCCTGATAAAATTAAAATAAATGATGCCTCTAAAAATCAGCATATTCTATAAATGGCTGTTCAAAGGTTGGATTGAACAAGCATCAAACTTATTGATGCTCATAATAAAGCTAACATGAATTGTGGTGGGGACCAAGAGTTAAAAATAAACAATTTTTACTATGGGATAAGCCACAGGGGTTTGGAACTTCAGATCTGGGGGTCAAATGCTGTCTTCCAGGCCTCTGTATGTCGGATTCAGGACTCTGACTGAACCAGGGGTGCGAACTTGAATAAAATATTGGAAGTTTCAGGGAAGCCCCACCTCTCACAAATGATCACATGGCGTGGCGCACACACACCATTTGAATGCCCATCAACTTTTGGGGGTGAGGTTGACCCTCTCAATTATTTTATTAGGGGCACTGAAGATCCCTCTGCCCCTAGGAGTTTGTTGCTATGGACTGAACACATTCCCTATCCCCAGGGTAGACTTCTCACCAGCTCTACTCCATACTCTTCTTGACTGCTTTCACTTTGAGTCATTGAATTATGCTAATGCTTCTTTCTTGCAAGGATGATGGACAAAGGCAGAGTGAAGCAGCCACCTTGGCTGGTGGAAGCACAAGATTTAGCACCCCTGTTGGTGCCCCACCTGCCACCACTAGCAGCGATGCCAGTTTCTTGCAAGATCTCACCAAAATCTGACAAGATCTCATGGAGCATATGAGATTTCACAAGATCTAACCAGAACCCTGAGCCACTCCTGGGCAGAAAGATGTTTCTATAGAAATTTCTGACTTTTGCTTGGTTGCATGTAGCTCACAAACATTTGCACACAAGGCAATATGGTAACTGGGCAAATTATTGATGCACCCCTTGGTATAAGCTTTCAAGGTCTGGAGTCCACTTTGACTGATGCTTGCACAATAATCATATGTGCTAGTCTTTAACGTGCCACAGGACTCTTTGTTCTTTCGATCATAAAAATGTAGAGTTGGAAGGGATCCCAAGGGTCATCTGACACAACCCCCCCCCATGCAGGAATCTTAACTAAAGCATACATGACAGATGGCCATCCAATCTCTGTTCTCCACTGCAGGAGAGTCCACTACCACTCGTGGGAGTCTGTTCCATTGTTGTGCAGTTCTCACTATCAGAAAGTTCCTCCTGATGTTTGGTCAGAAGTGACTCTGAAAGTCATCTAGTCCAATTCCCTGCTATGCAGAAATCACAGATGGCCATCCAACCTCTGCGTAAAAACCTCCAAGGAAGGAGAGTTCCACAACCTCCCGAGGGAGACCATTCCACTGTCAAACAGCTCTTACTGTCAGATAGTTCTTCTGTATCTCCTTTCTTGTAACTTGAGGCCTGGGATGGCCTGGGACTCGGGCTCAGACTCGGAACCAGAGGAGACTCAGTCTGCACTGGATCTTTTGTCTCAGGCATCATCTGAACCAAGTCTGGGGCCTGATCCTGAAGAGTCCCAGTCTGCACAGGTTCCCATGCAACAAACACCAGCTGGGCCGAGTCAGGGGCCTGAGCCTGCCCTGGCTCCAGATGCGGGGATGACCTCGTTGCCTTCAGTTGGGCCATCCCTTACAGCTGCTCCACTACCAGTTGGGTCAGGGGAGGCTGAGGTGGCCCCTGAGTCTAGTAACCCACTGACGTCTCCCGAGCTGCAGAGACTAAGATCTGAGAGAAGGAGAGACCTGAGTACTCGCAGGAGAAGTGCTCACCTTTGGGCGAAACAGGGAGGTGAGTTGCCAGGGGATCAGGACCAGCCACTACCCTGACAAAGATAAAAGGCTGTCGGACCCTGCCCCAGGTTGCAGGAGCAACATTGCTGTATGCCAGATCCTGCCTGAGAATCTGTACCTGTCCTTGCCTGGTTTCCTGCCTTGTGTCCTGCCTTGGCCCTGTTGGACTGACTCCTAGCAGAACCTTCAGATTCTGAACCAGTCCTATACTGTGTTTCATGGGTTACCCCCAGGCTCAGCACAAGGCCATTGGTTCAGGTACTACCCTCCACAGCAGGAGAAATCAAGCTTGATCCATCTTCCATGTGGCAGCCCTTGAGGTATTTGCAGATGGCTATCATATCTCCTCTTATCCAGGCTAAACATACCCAGCTCCTTCAACTGTTCCTCATAAGGCTTGGTTTCCAGATCCTTGATCATCTTGGTTGCCCACACATTCCAGCTTGTCAACATCCTTCTTAAATTATGGTGCCTAGAACTGGGCACAGAACTCCAGGTGTGTTGTGACCAAGGCAGAATAAATTGGTACTATTACTTCTGTTGATGCAGCCTACAATAGCATTAGCTTTTTCCCTTTGGTTCTTTCTTCCTAAGTGTAGAACCTTACATTTGTCCCCACTGATATTCATTTTTTTAGTCTGAGCCCAGCAGACTAACATGGCTATTCCTCTTCCAGCTGTTAGAGAACAGTCCTCTCTTTTTTAAAGGGAAGGTATGAGGAAGTCGACGGGACGCAGGTGGCACTGTGGGTTAAAGCCTCAGCGCCTAGGACTTGCCGATTGAAAGGTCGGCGGTTCGAATCCCTGCGGCGGGGTGCGCTCCCGCTGCTCAGTCCCAGCGCCTGCCAACCTAGCAGTTCGAAAGCACCTCCGGGTGCAAGTAGATAAATAGGGACCGCTTACCAGCGGGAAGGTAAACGGCGTTTCCATGTGCAGCTCTGGCTTGCCAGAGCAGCGATGTCACGCTGGCCACGTGACCCGGAAGTGTCTCCGGACAGCGCTGGCCCCTGGCCTCTTAAGTGAGATGGGCGCACAACCCCAGAGTCTGTCAAGACTGGCCCGTACGGGCAGGGGTACCTTTACCTTTACCTTTATGAGGAAGTCGGGAAAGTAAGCTATAAGAAAGTAAAAATTGAATTCATACGTGTTTTTTGTTTGTATTTTCTATTTTGTCTTTTTTGTTTGTTATTGTGTTCTTTTTTTTGTTGTGTTAAAAATTTGTGGAAACTTCAATAAAAATTTATTTTAAAAAAAAAGATATTAATTTTTTTAGTCTGAGCCCAGCAGACTAACATGGCTATCCCTCTTCCAGCTATTAGAGAACAGTCCTCTCTTTTTTAAAGGAGTCCTGAACCATAAGAATAGAGAGCAGAGTTGTATTGTATTGCATTTCTGTTGGGACAAGAGCCAATTATTTCTAAATTATTTGCACCTGTACAAATAAAGACTAAATACCAACATAGCTTCACATATGTAAATTCAGTCCTAATGCTTTGTAAAATTTGAGTTTTAAGAAAATGTTTGTGCTATTTCCAGTAGACTTCCATCCATATGATGCTATTTGGGTCACTTTAGTGTTTCCCAGCCAATAGATTTCCCCAGTGCTGGTGACTCAAGTCCTGCAAACTAATTGGATTCTGATTATAGTTTCCTAATTTACAGAATAGAGTCAAGTTCATTTGAGTTGAATGACTCCGCTAGGGAGTTTTGGAAATCTCTTGGCTGTGGCTGTGACAAGCGTAATGGGCGAAGACCCTAGTCCTCATGCATTTGGAGACAGACTGAAAAACCAGCAGTGTTTAAAATTAATACTGTATATGTCTCCCTGAGTGAGGGACCCAGGTGGCACTGTGGGTTAAGCCACAGAGCCTAGGACTTGCTGATCAGAAGGTCGGCGGTTCGAATCCCCGTGACGGGGTGAGCTCCCATTGCTCGATCCCTGCTTCTGCCAACCTAGAAGTTCGAAAGCACGTCAAAGTGCAAGTAGATAAATAGGTACCGCTCCTACGGGAAGATAAACGGCATTTCCGTGCACTGCTCTGGTTCGCTAGAAGCAGCTTAGTCATGCCGGCCACATGACCTGGAAGCTGTACGTTGTCTCCCTCGGCCAATAAAGCAAGATGAGCGCCACAACCCCAGAGACGGCCACGACTGGACCTAATGGTCAGGGATCCCATTAGCTTTACCTTATGTCTCCCTGCTCTCTTTAAACTGGGAGGGTGGGTGAACAAACTGCCCACTCTCTACAAAAAGAAGGGGAGCCCTTTTCTGTAATCCACCAGGGATGGGGCATGGATGATTATAGGAAAAGATAAGGTATTTCAATTGCAGGTAAATAATTTTCATTTCAACAGACTTTTGCTGGCTATGGTCATGTTTACTTATATGATCTCTGCCATTGTGGCTTTAGAATAGATTTTGTTTTGTATTTTATCTGTTGTGCATTTTACGTGTCTGTATTGCTTTACTCTTTGAATTTTAACATTCATTTATTGTAGCATGATCTTAAATTGTTGTAAGCTGCTCTGAGTCATTCATGGGCACCAGAAGGGTGGCATGGAATTTTTTTTATATGGATGAAGGAAATAAATAAAAATATTCCTGGTCCATGTCAATGTTTTCATTCATAAATCTACCAATCCTGTTCATAAATTGATCTGCCAGGTATATATGTGTGTGTGTGTGTGTGTGTGTGTGTGTGTAAATCCACACAAAATATATATTTATGAATGCAAACTGTGCTTTTAAAAGTGTGTTTTTATCTCAGAGCGCACATTCATAACCAGTTTTGCACTAAAATATGCTTTTAAAGATCTATTTTCATACATTTGTTGAGGAGAGAATTGCATTGCAAAATTTGGAGGCATGTTAAATCTGAAGGATAATTATGTTTTGATTGCCATGTGAGACAAGGAGGTGCAAATGAGGTCAGTTTGCCATCAGATTTGCAAAGAACAAACTCCTCAGGCATCCCTAGGATGCTTGCACGCTATTTAAACACTGCAAAGAAAAGTCATCTAGATGTGATGGCACTGTTACGAGTTTGAGGGGTCAGTCTAGAAGATGCATTGAGTCCCTTCCCTGGTCCGGTGCCCAGTGAGGGTTGGAATCTAGTGGGAGAGGTTGCTTGTTTGGTCAGAGAAGTTCCTTTATAAGACAATGGGCATACCTGGCCACATAAGTGTCTTCATCAGCATCCCAAAAGAATAAGCTAGGCTACAGGAGCTAAGTGGCTGTGCCCTCCACATTAAGGGATTACCCCGTTTCCCAACACACCTAGCTGTTAGGTAGGAGAACAATAGCTAGGGTTATATGTAAGAGAGCTGGGAACATGTTGGAAGCTGAAGAATCATAGAATTGTAGATTTCAAAGGGATCCTGAGGATCATCTAGTCTAACACCATGTTTTCTCTGTGCTGTGTCCAAAACTGTGACTAATGGAAAAGTAAGATCTCTTGCGGTATGAGTGCCCCCGTCTTACGCTCACAGCCCATGCTTTAAAACCCACACTTCTCTAGCCAAGCAATGTGTACAAAAATGCACACATTTGTGCAAACTGTGCATTAAAGTGCATGAAAAATAATATTAAAATGGACTGAATTAGGGAAAATGACCTTGCAATTAAACAAAATTGCATACAAAAATAGGGTAAATTCACACTATAATGCTGATGAATTTCCAGGAGGTGTGTGTTGTGGTGGTTGTGGTTGACATCCATCTGTCTCAAGAGATGATGGAGTGTGCTTCTGTGGGAGAAGTCAAACCAAAGTGACATCTCTTGGGCACAAGCCTGGACAGTGTGTATGGAGGTCCTGGGCTGCCCAAATAACTAAACCACCCCCGTGGTCTCATGGATAGGGTTCAAAGGAAAGCAGAGCAATGCATTGGCACCAGAGTTGCCAGAAGGTTTACAAGATGTCAGCCAACTGTCTGAATTGGAATGGCTGTATGCAGAGGAGTGGTGGTGGAAGAAGAAGAAGAAGAAGAAGAAGAAGAAGAAGAAGAAGAAGAAGAGGAGGAGGAGGAGGAGGAGGAGGAGGAGGAGGAGTTGTTGTTTAGATTTGATATCCCCTTTATCACTACCCGGGGACGCAGGTGGCACTGTGGGTTAAAGCCTCAGCGCCTAGGACTTGCCGATCGAAAGATCGGCGGTTCGAATCCCTGCAGCGGGGTGCGCTCCCGCTGCTCGGTCCCAGCGCCTGCCAACCTAGCAGTTCGAAAGCACCCCCAGGTGCAAGTAGATAAATAGGGACCGCTTACCAGCGGGAAGGTAAACGGCGTTTCCGTGTGCGGCTCTGGCTCGCCAGAGCAGCGATGTCACGCTGGCCACGTGACCCGGAAGTGTCTCCGGACAGCGCTGGCCCCTGGCCTCTTAAGTGAGATGGGCGCACAACCCCAGAGTCTGTCAAGACTGGCCCGTACGGGCAGGGGTACCTTTACCTTTACCTTTACCTTTTATCACTACCCGAAGATGTCTCAAAGCGGCTAACATTCTCCTTTCTCTTCCTCCCCCACAACAAACACTCTGTGAGGTGAGTGGGGCTGAGAGACTTCAAAGAAGTGTGACTAGCCCAAGGTCACCCAGCAGCTGCATGTGGAGGAGTGGAGATGAGAACCCGGTTCACCAGATCACGAGTTCACCACTCTTAACCACTACACCACACTGGATCTCAGTGTGGAAGGCACCATCTGGGGAAGCCCCAAGGGAAGAAGGCTCAGAGTCCAGGATTGGTGGTAGGACAAAGGATTGGTGGTAGGACAAAGATGAGGAGTCAGAGGAAGAAGACTGAGAGGAGGAGATGTCAGGAGCTGAAGCCGTAACAAGCTTTAGTGAGCAGAAAGAACCTGTGGCAGAGATAAGTCTAAAACTAGAAGCAGAAGAGGCAGAGATGAGTCAGGCTAGTGAGGAAGCCAAGCTGTCTCTTCTTGCTGCTGCGACCAGCTCCCCACCCCCCTGGTTCTTAAAACCCAAAGAGGTAAGGTAACGGTAAAGGACCCCTGGAAGCTTAAGTCCAGTCAAAGGCAACTAGGGGGTTGCAGTGCTCATCTTGCTTTCAGGCAAGGGAGCTGGCGTTTGTCCACAGACAGCTTTCCAGGTCTTGTGGCCAGCAGGACTAAACCGCTTCTGGTGCAATGGAACACTGTGTCAGAAACCAGAGCGCATGGAAAGGCTGTTTACCTATTTATCTACTTGCACCAACATGCTTTGGAACTGCTAGGTTGACAGGAGCTGGAACAGAGCAACGGGAGCTCATCCCGTCATGGGCATTCGAACCGCCCACCTTCTGATCGGCAAGCCCCAAAGGCTCAGTGGTTTAGACCACAGCGCCACCCACGTCTTCATACCCAAAGAGGTATGAAGAAGACAGAGCAAAGACAGGCAAGATGAGGCAGCCCCAGATTGCCTGGGAAGGAACCGGGGAGGAGGAAACCTCAGGAGCTGTGAGAAGAAAGGGGTCTTCAATCTTCACAACGGCCTCCTAGGGGCAAGTTCTACAGGGAAGAGCTGCTGTGATCTCCAGGCCTGGCCTCCTGAGCTGTCTTGTTTCTTTGAATAACGAGTTAACTTCACTGACACCGTGTGAGTTATTACAGTGGACACTTGGGTTGCGAACGTGATCCATTCGGGATGCACGTTTGCAACCCGCAGCATTCGCAACCTGCAGCGACGCGTCTGCACATTCAGTGCGATTCAGTGCTTTAATGTTTTAATGTTGTATTTTAATCTTGTTTTTAAAGTTGTATTTCAATCAACTTGTTTTTATTATTGGTTGTTGGCTGCCCTGAGCTAAGTCTTGGCTGGGGAGGGCGGGGTATAAATAAATAATTATTATTATTATTATTATTATTATTATTATTATTATGCGCATGTGCAAAGCACGATTTAGTGCTTCTGCGCATGCGCAACCTCTGAAACCCAGAAGTAACCCATTCTGGTACTTCCGGGTTTCGGTGGTCCCGAAAAAAACACAACCTGAAGCATCCCTAACCCGAGATGTGACTGTACTGACCTGCTCCTGGCACCCCTCCTGACACTTAGGTACTGCACTCTCAATTTTTCCAGGGTTTGCTCCTTAGCTTTTTCTTCACCCAAGGATATCCCGCAAGGCAGCAGAGCTTTAGGATCTGAGTTTTCCTTCCCCTAGATGGGCCACCTTCCCAGGTTGAGGAGCCCCATCTGCCCCTCACTTTCCTCTGCAGCACATGCAAAAACCACCTTCTTGACTGTTAGACTTAGTAGTAGTAGTAGTAGTAGTAGTATACTGCCCTATATGGGACGCGGGTGGCGCTGTGGGTTAAACCACAGAGCCTAGGACTTGCCGATCAGAAGGTCGGTGGTTCGAATCCCCATGATGGGGTGAGCTCCTGTTGCTCGGTCCCTGCTCCTGCCCACCTAGCAGTTTGAAAGCACGTCAAAGTGCAAGTAGATAAATAGGTACCACTCTGGAGGGAAGGTAAACAGCATTTCCATGTGCTACTCTGGTTCACCAAAAGCGGCTTAGTCATGCTGACCACATGACCTGGAAGCTGTATGCCGGCTCCCTCAGCCAGTAAAGCGAGATGAGCCCCGCAACCCCAGAGTTGTCCGCGACTGGACCTAATGGTCAGGGATCCCTTTACCTTTATACTGCCCTATACCTGTTGATCTCTGGGTGCTCCATTCGCTGGAGCCTGTCTTCACATGCAGGGTAAGTCCCTAACTCACTGAGTGTTTGAGACCCGTTGGATACCCTCACCCGGTTTATCCAGCCAGTCAAAGCCGTTCCTGGGATTTATAGCAAACTGATGTGGAAAAATGGAAAAGTGAACTTAAGAATGAGCAAACTGGAAACTGAGACTGACATATTCACCCATCTTGGAACTGGGGTGGGGAAGAGAGAGAAAGAGAGAGAGAGAGAGAGAGAGAGAGAGAGAGAGAGAAAATATTAAAATTGGATAAGCTGATCAGGAGATTGAGGATGAAGCAGTGCAAGGGTAATAAATTTTGAAGGGTGCTGACACTGTACCACTTTGAAGCTTTCCCTCAGATGAACTATCATGGCTGTGCTCTCTGCATACACCAACCACTATCTCCCACGAAGACTAGGAACGTAGTTTTAAAATGAAAGCTGGGATTTTGGGGGCACCAGATTCTGGCCCAGTAATTAGACTGGAATTCTAGCACAAGCAGCCAAATCACAGACGATGGCAACAACACAAACAGCTGTAACCAGTTTGCACCCTCTGTGCCCCCTTCTGTGAAAGTTGCTACTGATCTAGTCAGGAGAGAAGAAGAAGAAGAGTTTGGATTTGATATTGGACCTTTAACTCCCTTTAAGGAGTCTCAAAGCGGCTAACATTCTCCTTTCCCTTCCTCCCCCACAACTAACACTCTGTAAGGTGAGTGGGGCTGAGAGACTTCAGAGAAGTGTGACTGGCCCAAGGTCACTCAGCAGCTGCATGTGGAGGAGCGGAGACGTGAACCCGGTTCCCCAGATTATGAGACTACCGCTCTCAACCACTACACCACACTGGCTTTCGGATTGGAACTAACAGATAGGAAGAAAACATAATCATATGCTAACCGTTACTGGCTACAAAAGTTTCCAGATTCACAGTACGGTGCATTGCCCTTCCTCAAGCAGCTATTTAGAGCTGCACACTTACAAGAAAGCAGAAATAAATAAATTGGTGTAATATATATGGTTCCTTTTTGAGGGAAAGAGAGATATCAAAAGGGAAGACCCGCAGCAAGCCTCTCCGATGGCACATTTTGAAAAAGTGCTCTTCATTTTCCACTACTTTTGCTATGTCCAAAAGGATCTGGTGTCTGGAGAAAGCAATAAAAGACTTTATGGATAGGGCATTAAAATTTCAAAAGCACTGCAGAAACTGGCTATGTATTTGCAGCTGCAGTCTTACAATACTGCCATCCCTGAGTAGAAGTGCTATTGAATTTAATGAGACTTACTTCTGTGTAGACATTTCTGATGGCGCTGCAGGTATCAAGAGCATCTTTCAGCCCTGTCACAGCACTTATTCTTTGCTCGATGAGCTCTTTATTACATATATACCCAACTTTTCCTTCAAATCACACAAAGTGGCTTGCATGGTTTTCCCCCTCCTCATTTTTGCCCTGAGAACAACCCTTTGAGGTAGGCTAGACTGAGAGACACTGACTGGCCCAAGATCACCCAGTGAGCTCTGTGGCTGAGTGGGGATTCAAACCCAGGTCTCATAGGCCTTAGCAGTGTAACTAGGCTTTGAGGGTCAGCTTGTCCTCTTGGTGGAATAAACAACAGCCCTGGTACCACTAGTGTGAAGAAAGGTTTCCGAGAAGTGAGTTTACAAGGAATCAGGCAGAGGGCCTTCTCAGTAGTGGTGCCCGCCCTGTGGAACACCCTCCCATCAAATGTCAAGGAAATAAACAACTACAGTGGTACCTTGGTTTACGAACTTAATCCGTTCCGGAAGTCCGTCCTTAAACCAAAGCGTTCTTAAACCAAGGCGTCCTTTGCTATAGCAGCGGGGGACTCAATTTGCAAATGGAACCACATTCAACAGGAAGCGAAACATGTTCTTATTCCAAGGCAAAGTTCACAAACCAAAACACTTGCTTCCGGGTTTGCAGCATTCTTAATCCAAGTTGTTCATAAACTAAGTTGTTCTTAAACCAAGGTACCACTGTATATGACTTTTAGAAGACATCTGAAGGCAACCCTGCTTAGGGAAGTTTTTAATGTGTGACATTTTGATGTATTTTTAATCTTTGTTGGAAGCTGCCCAGAGTGGCTGGGGAAACCCAGCCAGATGGGTGGGGTACAAATAATAAATTATTATTATTATTATTATTATTATTATTATTATTATTATTAATTAATTAATTAATTACAGGTAACTCTGTATCTGGGGACCCAAGGTTGGAAAACACGGACACTGGGGTCCAGTGCCCGGACACAGAGGTCCAGCTCCAAGGGCCTTTTGGTAGTTCCCTCACTGTGAGAAGTGAGGTTACAAGGAACCAGGCAGAGGGCCTTTTCGGTACTGGCGCCCACCCTGTGGAATGCCCTGCTGTCAGATGTCAAGACAATAAGCAACTATCTTACTTTTAAAAGACATCTGAAGGCATCCCTGCTTAGGGAAGTTTTTCATGCTTAATGCTGTATTGTGTTTTAATATTCTGTTAGGAGCTGCCCAGAGTGGCTGGGAAAACCCAGCCAGATGGACGGGGTAATAATAATAATAATAATAATAATAATAATAATGATGATGATGATGATGATGCACTGCTGCAGAGTGAATTCTAAATTGCAGATCTGGAACTTTCTTCCAGTTCACTTTTGTGTTCTAAATGGTTCCTTTTGCTATGTATCTTGGACCTATTGACCTTTGAAGAACCTACTGCTTGACCATATGTAGAGCATTCTCTGTGGAACAGAAAGGGTCAATGATAATGTCAAGGTTGCAAGTTTGATCCCTGTATGGGGCAGCATTGCAGGGGGTTGGACTAGATGACCCTCAGGAACCCTTCCAATTCAACAATTCTATGATTCTATGTTTCTATGATTAAGAAGGCTCTAGAGAGAAATTAAGTAGAGGGCAGGCAGAGATGGGTGCTGGGTGGGCAAAGGGACTGAGTCATATAATCATAGAGTTGGAAGAGACCACAAGGGCCATCGAGTCCAACCCCCTGCCAAGCAGGAAACACCATCAGAGCACTCCTGACATATGGTTGTCAAGCCTCTGCTTAAAGACCTCCAAAGAAGGAGACTCCACCACACTCCTTGGCAGCAAATTCCACTGTTGAATAGCTCTTACTGTCAGGAAGTTCTTCCTAATGTTTAGGTGGAATCTTCTTTCTTGTAGTTTGGATCCATTGCTCCGTGTCCGCTTCTCTGGAGCAGCAGAAAACAACCTTTCTCCCTCCTCTATGTGACATCCTTTTATATATTTGAACATGGCTATCATATCACCCCTTAACCTCCTCTTCTCTAGGCTAAACATGCCCAGCTCCCTTAGCCATTCCTCATAAGGCATCATTTCCAGGCCTTTGACCATTTTGGTTGTCCCAGAAACAAAAACACGAAAACCCCCAACAACACCAAATTATCTTGGTAGACCAGAAAATACAGGTCCGTCCTTAAGCCTCTGTGTCCCCTGCTGAGTTTAATTTTCAGCCAGGCTCTTCCTTGCCGCCTTTTCCCCACATCCCCATGAGCTGTAATAACCATGCAAAGCAGTTTTTATCTGTACAGGTCAACCCGAGTGCAGCACCGTATTTCATAGCTTTTGAAGAATTTGCTGCAGAGCGAGGAGGAATCGCAGTCTGGCTGTTTCTTTCCACAGATTGTTTTCCTGTGGATCTTATGCTAAGGAGGAGGTAATTTGAGAGGTGGTGGTGGAGGGGAGATCTGGTGGGGAGGGGGAGAGAGAGGATGGCTTCTCTGTCTAGAAAGGCAGCCTGTTGCAAGAGTGAGCCCAGGCACACCTGGGTAAGTTTTACCTCCCCTGTCGTAAGCAGTGTACCTGGGAGACTATTCGCTGTTGCTCTCAGGGTATGCTTGCAGGTTTCTCATAGTTGCTATCTGGTTGGCCATGGTGAGAACAAGGTTCTGGACTAAGTGGGTTTTCGGGTCGTCGGGAAAACCAGCATTCCCCCACACACCTGCAAAGAGGACTCGAGAAGCCAGCATTAGTTTGAGGTTATCTTTATTACTGCAATAGGCTCTACGCAGAGGTTACCAGATGTCCCTGTTTCCCGGGGACAGTCCCTGGATTTACAAATCAGTCCCCTGACAAAATCCATATATTTAGTAGGAAGTTGAAAATTGTCCCCAGATTCACTGGAAAAAATCTGGTAACCTTACTCTACGCAGGGCCTCCCTTGCACTTGATCTGCAAGCAGCAGTTAGCGCATAATGCTGCAGCCCAATTGCTGACTGTAGGGAGGTCTTGCCAGCATATACTGTATTTTTCGCTCCATAGGGTGCACCGGATCATAGGGCACACCTAGTTTTTAGGGGGGGGGGATAAAGAAAAAAAATATATTTTATTTTATTTGGTTTTTAACTTATATTTTGGAAAGGTAAAGGTAAAGGTAAAGGGACCGACTCTGGGGTTGCGGCGCTCATCTCACTTTATTGGCTGAGGGAGCTTCCAGGTCATGTGGCCAGCACGACTAAGCCGCTTCTGGCGAACCAGAACAGCCCACGGAAATGCCATTTAGCTTCCCGCTGGAGCGGTACCTATTTATCTCCTTGCACTTTGACATGCTTTTGAACTGCTAGGTTGGCAGGAGCAGGGATCGAGCAACAGGAGCTCATCCCGTCATGGGGATTCAAACCGCCGACCTTCTGATCAGCAAGTCCTAGGTTCTGTGGTTTAACCCACAGCGCCACCTGTGTCCCTTTTGGAAATGTACATCCAGTTTCTTCCCCTTTAATTTTTTTGGGGGCTCCCAAGAGAGCGGGCCCCTAAGCTATAGCTCAGGGGTCAGCAACCTTTTTCAGCCATAGGCTGGTCCACCGTCCCTCAGACCATGTGGTGGGCCGGACTATATTTTTTTTGGTGGGGGGGGTTGAATGAACAAATTTCTATACCCCACAAATAACCCAGAGATGCATTTTAAACAAAAGCACATATTCTACTCATGTAAAAACACGCTGGTTCCCGGACTGTCCAGGGGGCCGGATTGAGAAGGCGATTGGGCCGCATCCGGCCCCTGGGCCTTAGTTTGCCTACCCATGCTATAGCTTGTTTAGCTTATATGTAAACCCGGCACTGTTTCCCAGTAAGCTTTAACCTTACTGCAAGAACACCAAAATGTTTTTTGTGCCTGCTACTTGACTGGGGAACCGCACTGCAAAATCTGGGGAAGGGTGAATTTTGAAGGACGGCTGCCTTTTTGCATTGTTTGGGAGAGCGTGACTCAGGCAGAGGTTTGCTTCTAAACAAGACATGAACCTAATACCTCCTCCATCCTTAGATTTGCACCCTGGCTGTTGATGGGAGACAAATACCTCCAGTGTGTTCCCTTGAGCTCAGCCACACAAGAAGTAGTCTTGATGATGACAAATCCCCACAATCTGGCTTGGAAAAGTCTCAGGATATTCAGAGGTCCATGCTCAGCCGCCAAGCAGGCCACTATGCTGTGCATAAGAATGGGTTGCTGGCTTTTTGTCTGCCCCATTATACTGTCTTAATTTAATGATTTCCCCCCAGAGTCTAGACATATCCCCAGTTCCATTCAGAGAGCTTCCTTCCCACTCTGCTTCCACTCCATTAATCCTCTATCTCAGCCGGGAGCAGCTGATGCTCTTCTGTTAAGCCCCTGGTGAGTTACAGTCTCAAAGACAACAGCACAAACTCCCTGGCACCCAACTCTCTTCCCTTCTGTCCTTTTCAAATCCCAGGGGGTGGGGCAGGTTAGAAACATGATATCCCATTCAATGCTCGGGTTTTCCTGTTTCGACACACATTTCCATAGTTTGTGCACACCCCCCCCCCCAGATCTTTTCCTGTGGTCGCCCCATACAGTCATACCTCAGGTTGAATGCGCTTTGGGATGAGCGTGTTCGAGTTGCACTCCGCAGCAACCCGGAAGTAACGGAACACATTACTTCTGGGTTTCACTGCTTGCGCAGATGCTCAAAATGATGTTATGCGCATGCGCAGAAGCGGCGAAAAGCAATGTGCATGTGCACAGACATGCTGTCACTAGTTACGTTTTCTTCTAGATGTGAACAGGGCTCCGGAATGCATCCCATTCGTATCTAGAGGTACCACTGTATAGTCATACCTTGGGATAAATATGCTTCAGGATAAGTATTTTTGGGTTGCGCTCTGCGGAGACCTAGAAGTAACGGAGCGCATTACTTCCGGGTTTCGCCGCTCGCGCATGCGCAGACGCTCAAAATGATGTCACACGCATGCACGGAAGCGACGAAACGCAACCCACGCATGCGCAGATGCGCTGTTGCGTCTTATATTCTATTCAGGATGCGAACAGGGCTCTGGAATGGATCCCATTCACATCCCGAGGTGCCACTGTATTTACTTTTTAAATTATCATTTTCTTCCATCCAATTTCCCTCCAATGGATGCTTGCAGAAGAGCCAGAGATGGAGGAAGACATTGATTTCAGTTTCTCATTTTTACGTTCTTATGTTCAGTTCTCCACACTTCCAAAATTGGCTTGGTTTTGTTTCTGTTGGAAAATAATAGAATAATAGAATTGTAGGGCTGGAACAGACCACAAGGGTCATCTAATAATAAAGGAGAAATTTGGCATGAATCAGAACCCGACTGACTAGTGGAAGCCAGGACAAAGTCTCTTGCTAGAGCGAAAAGCCTTTCCCACCTCTCCTCTCCCTTTGTGCCCCACACGCCTCTCCAATCCCACTCTGAAGGTTCAGGAGAACCTTCAGAACAGCCCATAAAGGGATGGAGGGGATCCTTCTGTCTAGCAAGCAGGAATGCTTGCAGTGAGTGAATAATCCATAGAGAGCAATAATGAATTCTGTTATGTATGCCATGGGTGTTGTGTTTCAGCGCCATGCTCTTAGGAACCCAGGAGCACCTGCAGTTAGCATGCTGCACAGCTCCCAAATGAGTTTCTTTTTCCATTCCTGTTATATAGCAATAAAGGACAGTTCTCTTTCGGAGGCTTGATCCTATCTGATTTGCTTTTGCTGCTGTTGCAGCACAACAAATTTCTCTGCAGTTGGAGGTAGCAATGTTTCTGAACACCAGTTGCTGGAACTCACTGGAGGTGAAAGGGCTGTTGTATTCATGTTCTGCTTCTCGTCTTCCCTTGGACATCTAGTTCAGCTAGTACATAATTCAGCAGCCAGGTTGCTCACTGGAGCAAGACAGTTTGAGCATCTCACACCCATCCTGGTCCGATTGTACTTGCTACCAGTAAGTTTTCGGGCCCATTTCAAAGTGCTGGTGTCAGGGAACTTCCATTGGAGCCAGAGGGAGAGGGAGGGATTCCGGAGAGAGTACCGGGAGGGAGAGAAGCAGCCCATCTTCTGGGGAAGGTAATCAGCGTAACACTAGTGGAGAAGGGGGGCAGATGGGGGAATTGGTGAGGTGGCTCCATGACTCCTCACCAGAGACCAGCGGGGAGAGCACGGGTCCTCCGCTGCCCACACCCTCCCTGCGCAGAAGGCTTCAGTGCAGGGAGAGTAGGTGGAGACTAGGCGTCAAAGAGCTTCTTTGCTGGAAGAAGTTCAAGAAATGCCCACTGACGGATTCTGCCAGCGATTGAGACAGCCACGGGTGAGTGGCTGTCCGGACAGAAAGGGTTCACCCAGGTTACTCAGCCAAGCGTGATGCCGATTTACGCACGAGCAACCCCTAGAACCATTACAGCTGGCTTTGACCTATAAAACCTCAAATGTCTCAGTATTGCGATACCTCAAGAACTGCCTCTTTCCATATGAACCTGCCTGTACCCTGAGATCATCGTCTGAGGCCCTTCTTCGTGTGCCTCCTCCTTGAGAGGTCTGGAGGGTGGCAACACGAGAGCGGGACCTTCTCTGCAGTGGCTCCCCGTCTGTGGAATGCTCTCCCCAGGGAAGTTCGCCTGGCACCTTCATTATACATCTTTAGACACCAGGCAAAAACGTTCCTTTTTAAGGAACATCTGGTTGACATCCTAAAGCCTTTTAAAATGTGTCTCTCTTTGGGGGATGTTATTGGGTTGTTGTTTTTATTTTTATTTTATATATTGTGATCTTTTCTGTGAACTGCCCTGAGACTGCTGGGAATAGGGCGGTATATAAATTCAATATATAAATAGATAAATCTAGTTGGCCACTGTGAGAACAGGATACTGGACGATGAACCACTGGCCCAACCCAATATTGCTATTCCCATGTTTTCATGAGTTGAATCCAACAACATTTAAAGCCGCCGTGCTGGCTACCTATGGATCCATAAAACTTTTCTTGATGGGTGGAGCCACATCCTAGACATCAGTTACATAGGAAAGTAGAGGAACATCTGGGCCTTTTGTCCAACTTGTCCAACAGGGATGCTGGACTAGATGGGCAGTTGGCCTGATCCTGCAGGCTCTTTCCATGTTCAGTTCTGACTGTCCTAACTGAAGACTGTCTCCTCTAAACCAGGTCACCTGCCCACCTTCTTGAAAATCCATACCGCATCTCTAGTGTTTACTGCAGCACAAATCCATTAGGAATGTTTCAGGTAACAGCAGCCACACATAATGGTCTTTCTCATTGTTCTCAATCCGTCCTCCATTTACAAAGCATTCAACTGGCACACTAAGGTTAAGGCGGCTCAAGCTATTCTTCCTCCATTTGCTACGTCTCTCCCCCTGCCTTCTTCCAAGGAGCTCTGAATGGCGTTTGAGCTGCACACAAACCTCCACCACGTAGGGGCTGAGAAATTGTGAGTTGCTTCAAGGCTTCCTGCTGAGCTCCACAGCTGAGTGGGACTTAACCTGGTGAGCAATGTTTTGCGAAAACACGCGCTGTGCAGTCTTTTCCATAATTCCACAATATTAAATGGAAAGCCTTCCCTTATTGCTTGAATAGCAGGCAGAAAAGCTATGTTTTCTTTGCTATGATTCCAGTCTCCGCACACTATTTGGAAAGTCTCTCTCTCTCCAATGCCTTGGCTGTTGCCAGGACTCTTGAGCTGGTGAATGGACAGGCAGACAGAGCTGATGGGCAAGGGAGAGCACCTCTTTGCTCTGGCAGATGAAGGACATCAACCAAACAACCCTGCTTGCTCCAATAAAAGGTAAAAAAAAAGGTAAAGGACCCCTGGATGGTGGTGGTGGTGGTTGTTTAGTCATTTAGTCGTGTCCGACTCTTCGTGACCCCCTGGACCAGAGCATGCCAGGCACTCCTGTTTTCCACTGCCACCCACAGTTTGGTCAGACTCATGCTGGTAGCTTCGAGAACACTGTCCAACCATCTCGTCCTCGGTCGTCCCCTTCTCCTTGTGTCCTCCATCTTTCCCAACATCAGGGTCTTTTCCAGGGAGTCTTCTCTTCTCATGAGGTGGCCAAAGTCTTGGAGCCTCAGCTTCAGGATCTGTCCTTCCAGTGAGCACTCAGGGCTGATTTCCTTCAGAATGGAGAGGTTTGATCTTCTTGCAGTCTATGGGACTCTCAAGAGTCTCCTCCAGCACCAGAATTCAAAAGCATCAATTCTGTGGCCATCAGCTTTCTTTATGGTCCAGCTCTCACTTCCATACATCACTACTGGGAAAACCATGGCTTGAACTATACGGACCTTTGTTGGCAAGGTGATATCTCTGCTTTTTAAGATGCTGACTCCCAAGAAGCAGGTGTCTTTTATATTATAGCCATCTTCTAAAGGGCTGCCACATGGAAGTTGGAGCAAGCTTGTTTTCTCCTGCTCCAGAAGGTGGATCTGAGCCAATGGACTCAAGTTACAAGAAAGAAGATTCCAACTCAAGCTCACGAAGAACATTTTGACAGTAAGAGCTGTTTGACAGTGGAATTTCCTTCCTTGGAGGATTTTAAGCAGAGGTTGGGTGTCCATCTGCCATGTATGATCTAGTTGAGATTCCTGCCTCACAGGGAGTTGGACTAATTGACCTTCAGTGTCCTTTCCAGCTCTACATTTCTATGATTCTATGTAAAATAAAACAAAACCCAGCCCACATTTTAGCAGAGGAAAGCAATTCATGCAACATCGAGAAAACAGAGACCCAACAACTTTGTTGCAAGTTCAAGGTCACCGTGCAAATTGTTTTTTTGCAAAACTTGAGCTCTCCAAAGCACGGAAATGCAAGCTAAGCAAATGAAGGTTATCTGTATGATAATCGCTGAGAATCAGAGACTGACACCACTGAGGGTTCAGCTGTTTCTGCACGGCTCTGTTGGCTGGGGGACTAACAGAGCAACGTCAAAGCTCGCATCTTATGGCACCATAAGCCTGCATAGTCAATCATCCTGACAAGCTGCTTCATTCTGTAGGTAGGTGGCAAAGTTATTTAACATTTCAATGAAACGCTACGCAGCTCTGGAGCGACCGCAAAGTTTCAGACAAAGAAAAGCAGTCTTAACAGCCTCAAGATAAACAGACAGGTGGTGTAACATTTTTCATACGGAAAGACTGTGCTAAGTATTGCTGCCGCCTATTAATCATTTCCCCCAAGCGTCAGCCACTCTCATTGGCTGAGGTGCAGCGAAATATCTGGGGAATGTCACGGAACTTCCACAAACATTCTACGTGCTGAGATAGAAAAGGTCAGGCGTACAATGGTAACAAACTGAGCAGGTGCCAGCAGAGAAGCGGAAAATCTCCTTGATGGCGAATGAAAAGACTAAGGATCTTCTGCACACCAAAGATTTGCATTACCTTTGAGCTTTGGGGACATCCACACTGTGGGTGTTACGAGGTGTCAAAAAGTCAACCACAACGTACGCTCTTCAAATATTTAATTGGTATTGATCAAAGTTAATTCGGGGGGGGGGGGTTGCATGCATGCCTCCACCATTTCCACCCCCTCTAGGATGCTTTCTGTACTTACTAATATGACCAGGGCAATGGTGGACGTGACCTCACAATTTCCTGGGACATTACCGCTTGAAGCAAAAAACAGCCCTTCTCTCCCACAGTCAACCTGGATAAGCTGTGGAGACTTGATAGTGAGCAGATGTGGCTCAGGTACAGTCATTGTTGTTGTTGTTTAGTTGTTTAGTCGTGTCCGACTCTCCATTACCCCATGGACCAGAGAATGCCAGGCACTTCTGTCTTCCACTGCCTTCCGCAATTTGATCAAACTCATGCTGGTAGCTTCGAGAACACTATCCAACCATCTCGTCCTCTTTCGTCCCCTTCTCCTTGTGCCCTCCATCTTTCCCAACATCAGGGTCTTTTCCAGGAAGTCTTCTCTTCTCATGAGGTGACCAAAGTATTGGATTCTCAGCTTCAGGATCTGTCCTTCCAGTGAGCACTCAGGGCTGATTTCCTTCAGAATGAATAGGTTTGATCTTCTTGCAGCCCATGGGACTCTCAAGTGTCTCCTCCAGCACCATAATTCAAAAGCATCAATTCTTCAGCGATCAGCCTTCTTTGTGGTCCAGCTCTCACTTCCATACATCACTACTGGGAAAACCAGTACAGTCATACCTTGGGTTAAACTTGCTTCAGGTTGAGCGTTTTCAGGTTGCATTCCGTGGCGACCTGGAAGTAACAGAACAGGTTACTTCCAGGTTTTGCTGCTCGCACATGTGCAGATGCTCAAAATGATGTCATGCGCATGCGCCGAAGTGGCAAATTGTGACCCGCGCATGTGCATATGCGCAGACACATGTTGTGTTCTGCTCAGGATGCAAACGGGGCTCCAGAGTGGATCCCATTCACAACCAGAGGTACTACTGTATGTGCAAAATCAGACCGGATTAGCACCTGTAATGGATTATGTTATTACAGTGGTACCTCGGGTTACATATGCTTCAGGTTACATACGCTTCAGGTTACACACTCTGCTAACCCAGAAATAGTGTTTCAGGTTAAGAACCTTGCTTCCGGATAAGAACAGAAATCGTGCTCCTGCAGCTCAGCGGCAGCAGGAGGCCCCATTAGCTAAAGTGGTGCTTCAGGTTAAGAACAGTTTCAGGTTAAGAATGGACCTCCGGAACGAATTAAGTACTTAACCTGAGGTACCACTGTATAAAGTCCTGACCAACGGGGTACTTCCCAAACAGCCTGTAACTGTGAAAGCAAAGTTCTTCAGCAGAAGAAAGGAGAAGAAAGGAAATAAATAAATAAATAAATAAATAAATAAATAAATAAATGTTGGTGGACTTCTCTACGTGCTCAGATTTAAGCAAACATCATATCAGCTGAAATAAATAAATAATGTTTGCTTGGAAGCTTGCCTCCCATCCCCTTGCAAACGTGTCATTGAAACATGCAATGGTATCCTTGTCTCTGCTAGACAGCTGAATAGCTTCTTGACATCCGTTGTCTTACTGCAGCTGCAAGAAAACATACGGTTTGTTGCAGCCAATGGCTCATCTTTTCTCAGCTGGGTAAGTCTCTTCTCAGCAAGGACAGTTACAATAAAGGGTTTACAAACCACCTGTCTTTGCCGCCTAGTTCTGCTGTTGGACACCGTTAACTCTCTGCAAGCGAGACTTGCAACAAGACATGCACTGTATCCTTACCTCCTTCGCAGGAGTTGCTCCTGTTTAGTGCTCCATCCAACCCCTCTTTCAGGATACACCATTCCATTCCTTTAGCTGAGGTTCCTGCATTCCAGGGGGGTTGGACTAGATGACCCCTGGGTACCCTTTTAAGTCTGTGATTCCATGATTCTGTGCTCTCTCTCTTCCTCCAGGTTTCTTCTTTCCCTTTCCAAGGGATGCTCAGCATTCTGTGCTCTGTCCTCGGTGAGATTTGGGATGGATGTGCTTCTCCCCTTAGGCTGTTTCTTTTGGAGATTCCTTATACTTCTGCAAATGCCACAGATTCCTTCAAGTAAGCTGCTGCTTCTCTCTCTCTTTTTCTCAACAGTTTTGGCTCCACTCCCATCAGCACTCTCCATCTGAGTTTTCTATTGGAAGGAGTGATATATACTGTATAAAAGTGTCCGTTGCCAACATTCCATTCCCCCTCTCTGAAGATTTGGCCAGATTTTGGAGCGGCCGTGAATCAGAATGCAGAATGGGGCTAGGAGCAAAAGGGGCTATATTTTGTTTTTAGTGGTCAGTGTTTTCAGGAGCAGGAAGCAGATTTATTTTATTTTACAGAATTTATAGCCCACCGTTTTCTACAAGGCACACAAAGTAGCATACATGGTCCCCCCCCCTTTCCACAATTAATCCTTTGCCTGGTCAGAGGATGGAGAGAGGGGACTGTGTGTGTCTGTGTTGGAAAGGTAATATAAATAATTGTACATTTCTGAGCACAATACAAAGTGTTGGTGATGACCTTTAAAGCCCTAAACTGCCTCGGTCCAGTAAACCTGAAGGAACGTCTCCACCCCCATCGTTCTGCCCGGACACTGAGGTCCAGCGCCGAGGGCCTTCTGGCGGTTCCCTCACTGCGAGAAGCCAAGTTACAGGGAACCAGGCAGAGGGCCTTTTCGGTGGTGGCACCCGCCCTGTGGAATTCCCTCCCACCAGATGTCAAAGAGAACAACAACTACCAGACTTTTAGAAGACATCTGAAGGCAGCCCTGTTTAGGGAAGCTTTTAATGTTTAACAGACCACTGTATTTTAATACTTTGTTGGAAGCCGCTCAAAGCAGCTGGGGAAACTCAGCCAGATGGGCACGGTATAAATAATATATTATTATTATTATTATTATTATTATTATTATTATTATTATTATTATTATTATTCTGGCTCAGTCCATGACTAGTATTTGGCCCTTGGAATCTTGCAAAACAAGGAGTGAAGTCTTGCAAGAAATCCCCCGTTGTTGCTTCATTCCATGATTGTCATTCATTCCTACAGGGCAAAGTAAAATACTGGACTTAAGGAGGAAGATAGAAGTGGAGAAGGAGTCAGGGACTTGGTTCTGGGGAGGTGGAGGGAGTCAGAGAATGGGGAAGGGGTATTAGCTGGGGCATTTGAATAATGCAGATGGAGTCCAGAGAGAAAAACAAAATGATAATACTAGGCAAAGTGAAGAAAAAAAAAGTACATGATATGAAGAGAAATAAACAGAGAGACCTGGTTTCCCCTCTTCATTCAGGCCTTGTAACACAGCAGGTAGACATTCAACCAAACATACAAAGGAAAAACTCCCTTAGAACTATAAAGCCAATCAGAACACAACCTACCTCCGCAAGGCTCCTGCCACTCTCTATGGTTGCTAGGCAACACCTCCACCTACCCCCACTTGCCTAGTTGACTTTACGGCTACAAAACCAAACCCCTAAGCCATGGGTAGGCAAACTAAGGCCCTGGGGCTGGATCTGGCCCAATCGCCTTCTCAATCCAGTCCACGGACGGTCCGGGAATTAGCGTGTTTTTACATAAGTAGAATGTGTGCTTAAATTTAAAATGCATCCCTGGGTTTTTTGTGGGGCATAGGAATTCGTTCACCCCCCCCCCCAAAAAAAAATATATAGTCTGGCCCCCCACAAGGTCTGAGGGACAGTGGACTGGCCCCCTGCTGAAAAAGTTTGCTGATCCCTGCTGGTTAAGGAATGAATGCTTAAGCCGCAAAGCAAATGATCTCTGCTGTTGCTTTTTCAGCTAGGGGCTGATGTGGAGAGATGGGTTGCCTGGAGGAGCCCTGCTCCTTCTCAGTTTAATCCCCCATTTAGTTGCATGCTAGTATTGATGAAGTTTGAAATGCAGAAGTATGGCTCAGGAGATACACCTGCACACCTGAGAAGGAAGGGCAGCGATTGTGAGTGCTGTTGGCACATAATGAAACACATCAGAACTTTTCTTGTTCTCTTGAACATCTCAACCCAGTTCTTTTTGTAGTTCGGAATTAGAGCACCCTCCCACCCTTTTCCAACCTAACCTATGGAGGTAGAAGGAGAGAGTGTTATTTCATTAACAACTTGCCACCATCAGCAAGAGTTACTTTTAGCACAACCCAATTCATTTCAGAACGGAATATTTCTGTTACAGGGCAAAAAACAAAAGAGCGGATGTGATATATGGCATTTGTAAATTTCACTGCTAGTAACGTTTAATATTCTTTTCGAAATCAATTCCAAGTCCTCTCTGGTTGCTTTTCCTTCTTGCTTCTCTTTCCAAACACTCAAATTTTGATCATGTCACTTGTAATATTTTTTAATCTTTTCCATGAATAATTTCACTTATTACCCTGAGCTGTCTTTGTGACCTCTAATTTCATTGCATTTCTTTCTTCCCTCCCTCCCTCCCTCCCTCCCTCCCTCCCTCCCTCCCTCTTTTCTCTTCTCTTCACTCTGAAATATATAATAAGGGTATATTTTCCCCCTACTGCAAATTAAAAAGGAAACATGTATCCTGAGAAAATTCTGAGCCTTGAGGAGAGCTTCCCCAGAGCTCTCTTCTTCATTCCTTCTTCTCCATGGACCTTCACAAAGTCTGGAGTCTTCTCTCCAGTGCTAGCTCAGAAAAGGACATCACAGAGCTGGAAAAGGTACAGAGAATGCAATCAAAATGCCTAGGGGGTTGTGGCAGCTTCTCTAAAAGGAAAGGTTAAATTGCTCTGGCCTTTTTAGTTCAGTAATAAAAGTTACTAAGTGGAGGACATGGTAGAGATTTATAAAAAAATAAAATAAAACATCCATGGTGTGCAGAAAGTGCGGGAAAGAGAACTTAATCTATTTTTCTTACATTTGTAAGAGAATAATAATAATAATAATAATAATAATAATAATAATAATAATACTACTACTACAGTGGTATGTCGGGTAAGGACTTAATTCGTTCTGGAGGTCTGTTCTTAACCTGAAACTGTTCTTAACCTGAAGCACCAGTTCAGCTAATGAGGCTGCGCCGCCAGAACACGATTTCTGTTCTCAACTTGAAGCAAAGTTCTTAACCTGAAGCACTATTTCTGCGTTAGCTGAGTCTGTAACCTGAAGCGTATGTAATCTGAAGCGTATGTAACCCGAGGTACCACTGTAATAATAATAATAATAATAATAATAATAATAATAATAATAATAATAAATTATTTATACCCCGCCCTCCCCAGCTAAGATTAGGCTCATGGCGGCTAACACCAGGTATAAAAACATTTGATTAAAATACAACTTAAAAACAAGATTAAGTACAACATTAAAATGCAGCC
This sequence comes from Podarcis gaigeae, assembly GCF_964106915.1. Taxonomy (NCBI): domain Eukaryota; kingdom Metazoa; phylum Chordata; class Lepidosauria; order Squamata; family Lacertidae; genus Podarcis; species Podarcis gaigeae. The sequence continues at coordinate 4,790,379 of NC_139683.1, read as the reverse complement.
TCATTTCAGTAGAAACTCAAACCAATGATCTTCACCAAGGCCAACTATCCAGACTGGTCCTACGTGGGCCAGAAAAAAGCCAGGGAAGTCCCCAAATAGGAGTTCCATCACAGAAGGAGAAAGGAAAAAGGAAAGAGGAAAGAGGGGAAAGGGATCAGTTGATTCCAAGCCAAAGGCCAGGTGGAACAACTCTGTCTTACAAGAAGAGCCAACTGGATGAGGCCAATGTCTTGTCCGGCATCCTGTGGTCAACTGTGAGAAACCCACAAGTAGGATTTGAGCCCAAGAGCCCTCTCCCCAGTTTTGAGCAACTGGTATTCAGAAGCATTGCTTCCTCCAACTGTGGAGAACACAGTCATCAGGGTTGGTAGCTATTGAGAGCCTTATTCTCCATGTATCCTCCATGCAAGGGCCATTATGGAAATCTTATTGGCTAATACCTTACAACCAAAGCCAATGGAAGCAGCCCATGGGTCACTCCCAGAAGGACTATACCACACCACTCTGCATTATATCACACACTTCTTCCATCACAAAAACTAAAGTGACACACCCAACATGGGACATTGCCTATTGGGTGATTTGATTGTGGGGGGCCACCACGCATTGGTGCTTTAGCACATCGCTTTCAAAAGGACAGTTGCTACACACATGCAACATGTCTGGTCTTCCAGGGGCCTTGCAGGGATGAAGATAGTTGGTTGAGGAGCCCGGCTTCCTCTCTTTGCCTTGTCAACAGAGCAGTGCACTTAGCTGGCTGTGATTCAGGTTGCATGTTCTCCCATTCAGCCTACTGAAAAGAAGACTATTGCCTTCCCAAGCTCAGATTTGACTTATACCCAACCCTGGTCTAGTCTTAACAATGACATTTACGCCTGATAGCAGACACACGTGGGGGCAGTTTAGGAGATGGGCAAGCTTTGGATAAGCAAGGGCACCTCCCAATATGCTTTCTCCTGCCGTGGGACTGGCCATGTGTGTGGAATGACAATTAATAGCAGTAACTCAGGCAAAGTGCATTTGATGCCCACCATTTTTATTACCTCTCTTCCTTCCTTTTCTCTTTGGCAAGATTAATACTCATGCATATGTATATTATGGGGAGAGGCTGAAGAAGGCAATGTTTTATGGAGCGGCAACCTATTAGCACTCAACTGAGTTAGGAACATTACCAGGAAATCAAAGATTTTGCAGCATTGTGAAAGAGTGTTTATTTATCTATCCTCTTCTAACTTCTTTATATTTTGTACATTGCCTTCATAGATCTGATGAAGGCCTTTGACCTTGTCGGCTGAATAGGACTCTTCACACTGTTCAACACGATGCCCACCTTAGCTTCACAAGATGATCATCATCCATCTGTGAGAATATCTGTGGCACCGTCCGGTATGATGGTTCATTCTTAGATGCCTTCCCTATGGAGAGCGGTGTGAACAAGAGCTGTCCACAGAATGGAGGATGAACAAACCCAACCCCCTGTGTTGCAAAATGTAACAATCTACAAAAATGCAAACGCAACACCCTGGCTAATAACCGTTAGTGAATATATAACTGGTTATGATGTCAATCAAAATATACAAATAAGCCACTTCAAAATGATGTATATATCATGCAACACATCTTACAAAATATACAAGTAACTACAAGTTGTTATATGTATCAGAGTCAAACAAAAAATTAAACAAATCAAGAAATAGCGAGGAACACCAAGCTTAGCCTATCCAGTGAGCACTGATCCACTAGAATGATACCCACTTATGATAATTGATTGATAATTAATAATTATTTGCTGATGAAGACTTTATTCTGAACCAGTTGAACTATTCCGGATATGCTATCTGAGATTTCAGAGAGACGTCTTCCTTTGAGACTTTTGTGAGACGTCTTCCTTTGAGAGACGGCTTGGCTTATGATGTATGATATATACATCATTTTAAAGTGGCATATATTTTGAATGACATCATAACCGATCATATATATTCACTAACAGTTATTAGCCACCGTGTTGCATTTGCATTTTTGTACACAGAATGGAGGGTGGCAGGATCCCAATGATGTGCTTTAGAGGGAACAGGGTTCAGGCACCATGTCTGTTGGCAGACCAACTCTGCATTACAAAGATGTCTGCAAACTTGACATGAAGGTTGGCAATATTAACCCCACTGCGTGGGAATCCCTTGCAGTGCCTGGAGACAGTCGGGTCATGTATCTGTCAGGAGTTCAGCCTACACTTGAGTAGGACTCTTGCAGAGACACATGCCCAACTGGCATGTTCCCTCCCTCCTGGTCAATTGTTCGGGAGCTTCATAAGCTTTCTTCAGCCCGAACATCACAGCGACCAATGCCAACCGACACCAGCACACTTAGGGATCCACAGAGTTTGCGCATCATGCACATGACAGACCTCAGCAACTCAGCATTTTGGCTAATCTACTTTTTATTTACATTTAAACACATATGTAGCACTGCAACATGGCTCCCTCTCTCTCTAGCATCAGACAGCAAAGAGAAAAAGAACAAAGGACAATAGTCCCACTTCATGGAACACAGTGACACAAACATCCTGTCTTCATCACTTCCCACTCTGTGGAGTCAAATCATATACCATCATATGAAAGACAACAAGCCCATGACTGCAATCATAGATCAAGAATTCTAACAGTATCCACAGCAGTGACCAGAGAAGAAATGACCACTGGGAGAAGCGCAGAGAGAAGATAAGCCATGGTGTATCTGCAGCAGCACAACCGGACCCCTTCACTTGCCCTGGCTGCAGTAAAACCTATTTCTCCTGTACTGGTGCCTATAGCCGCAACAAGCGCTGTAACTCTCCAATGGTTCAGCTGTACCCTTGATGATGCACTCTTCCATTGTCTCTCGAGACAGATGAACACCAACAATTTTTGGATATTTTTGACCTCCATCCCACCATCCATCTTGTTCATTGTAGGCCTGCCTACACAATCTGTGGCCAAGCTAGCTAAACACACCCCATCAGCCATGTTATGAAGGCCACAAGAAGGCACAATTTGACAAGTGTTGGGTTCTCTTGGTTCCTCAGTTTTCCAGTCTGAAATTCACTTTATCTCGTTTCCCTACAAAAACCCGTATAATAATAATGATGATCATTTTATTATTTATACCCCACCCATCTGACTGTGTTGCCCCGGCCACTCTGAGTGGCTTCCAACACATATAAAAACATAATAAAACATCAAACATTAAAAACTTCCCAATGCAGGGCTACCTTAAGAAGTCTTCTAACAGTTGTGTTTATCTCCTTGACATCTAATGGAGGGGCATGCCACATATTTTTGTTCAATTCTCCCAATATACCTGATTTATTGATTGCAATTATGTAATGGCTCAATATTGTCTACACCAGGGATGGGGAGCCTGTGGACCTCCAGATTTTAGAAGACCGCAGCTCCCAATATCCATTGCCATTGGCCATGCTGACTGGGGCTGATGGGTATTGGAGTCCCACAACCTCTTGAGGACCACAGATTCCCCATCTGTTGAGATTTGGAGATTGGAAGCAGCTCTCAAGGTTCTTAGATGAGGGTCTTCCAAAGCAGATTTCACTAATTCAGTAGAATTCATTAGAATACGCAATTTGCTGGCCTAAATATGTTAAACGCCAGGTATTGGCGCTCACAGTAACCTTGGCGTCACCATCCCAAGGGTTGCAGCTTTCATTTTTAAAAAGTGATTTATAATATGGACTATCATCATTATAGAAGAAAATAAAGAAAGCAGCCTGAGGGAAACTCTTGCTTTCGGAGCCTCCACGCCATCCACTAGACCTCCCTTTCTTGGAGCCAGAGTCGTTTCACGCTTAGCTATGCCTGGCCATTTAGAAAAATCAACCTGTTTTGCTTGCCTTTCTTTGCAATATTGGCCACGCGGAATTACTTTTAAAGTCCGCTGGAGGGTGAAAGCCTTTTATAGCTCCATAAAACCTGAGTGGCAAAGAGGAGAGTTTTTCTGGAAACAAACAAAAGAGGACCCAAACAAACCTGTTTTCTTATTTCTTGCTAAATGCTTTTCCTGCCTACAGCCCTGGTGAATATTTTTCTTTCTCACAGAAAAAGTCTTCTTCCCCGAGGCTCTTTGTCAATTTGGAGATCATTTGTTGAGGACAAAGTGTCAAGCTCTCTTCTTCCGTGATCAAGATGAATATATATATACATTCTCATGCAAGAAATTTACATGGCTATCATTACTTGGGTTGGCTGTTCTGTTCCAGGTCCTGCTGTGATTTACTGTACTTAAGAACAGAAGAAGAAGAGGAGGAGGAGGAGGAGGAGGAGTTTGGAGTTGATATCCCGCTTTATCATTACCTGAAGGAGTCTCAAAGCGGCTAACATTCTCCTTTCCCTTCCTCCCCCACAGTGAACACTCTGTGAGGTGAGTGGGGCTGAGAGACTTCAAAGAAGTGTGACTAGCCCAAGGTCACCCAGCAGCTGCATGTGGAGGAGCAGGGAATCAAATCCGGTTCACCAGATTACCGCTCTTAACCACTACACCACACTGGCTGCATGTGGAGGAGCGGAGACGCGAACCCGGTTCACCAGATTACGAGTCTACCACTCCTAACCACTACACCACACTGGCTTCTGCTGGATCAGACCATTGTCCTGTTCTCATAGTGGCTGGCCAGAAGACCGTGGGAAACCTGTAAGTAGGACCTGAGCAGAAGAGCAACACTCTCCCCTCCTGTGGTTTCCAGCGGATGATATTTGGAAATACTATGGCCTCTGACCTTGGAGGCAGAGCATAGAAACCACAAGCAATCACTACAGACCTCTGGCAGGAGAGGTCTGCTGCTACTACAGTATCCTTCTGGGAGAGAGTATTAGGCGGCGGTAGAGAAGTGGGTGGCAAAAATGAACTATCTTACTGACACATTATCTTCTGCCGCAGTAAACTATTTTGGACCTTAAGCTGGCTCTGCATGGTGACTGGAACTAGGGAAAACTTCTGCTACATGGGTACTTCACCTCAGATTCCATAGGGATGTGGGTGGTGCTGTGGTCTAAAACACTGAGCCTCTTGGGTTTGCCGATTGGAAGGTTGGTGGTTTGAATCCCCGCGACGGGGTGAGCTCCTGTTGCTCTGTCCTAGCTCCAGCCAACCTAGCAGTTCAAAAGTATGCCAGTGCAAGTAGATAAATAGGTATTGCAGCGGTGGGAAGGTAAACAATGTTTCTATGTGCTCCGGTTTCTATCATGGTGTCCTGTTGCACCAGAAGCAGTTTAGTCATGCTGGCCACATGACCCAGAAAGCTGTCTGTGGTCAAACACCAGTTCCCTTAGCCTGAAAGCGAGATGAATGCCACAACCCCCTAGTTGCCTTTGACTGGACTTAACCATCCTGGGGTCCTTCACTTTTTACAGTGGAACCTTGGGTTGCGAACGTGATCCGTGCGGGAGGCACAACCCGCAGCACCATGTCTGTGCACGCGTGGGTTGCGATTCAGCACTTCTGCGCATGCACAAAGCACGATTTAGTGCTTCTGTGCATGCGCGAGCGCCGAAACCTGGAAGTAACCATTTCTGGTACTTCCAGGGTTCGGCGCGGTGCTAACCCAAAATCGCGTAACCTGAAGCATCTGTAACCCAAGGTACCACTATACCTTTTACCTTACCTCAGATTCCCATTAAGAAAGACACACAGAGAATAGACTCTCTGATTTTTTCACTCTGTCCCACTGTCTTCAGCCCCCTGCCCAAAGTTAGCATGTGGTCTGACCTGTTCTCTGACCTGTTCAGCCTGTGTCTGAAAAATATCAAGATGGTACAACTGGCTTCCTTTTTGAATCAAGATGGCAGATGGAACCTTTCAAAATCCCCCTCCCAAAAATAGCCACTAATTTAAAAACTGACCTGATTTTTTTTAGGAGTGTGCGGTGGTTTGAAGCTGCTAAGAAAATAACTTGCAAAAAATTTCCTCCAGTGAAAAACCCCACATGAGCCATCCACAGCCCAAAACATTTTTGCACCTAAAGTGAGTTACAAAATGGGACCTCAACATATCTAGAATACAGTGGTACCTTGGGTTGCATACGCTTCAGGTTACATACGCTTCAGGTTACAGACTCCAATAACCCAGAAATATTACCTCGGGTTAAGATCCTTGCTTCAGGATGAGAACAGAAATTGTGCTCCGGTGGCACGGCAGCAGCAGGAGGCCCCATTAGCTAAAGTGGTGCTTCAGGTTAAGAAGAGTTTCAGGTTAAGAAAGGACCTCCAGAACGAATTAAGTATCTAACCCGAGGTACCACTGTATCTAGATCAGGAGCAAGGTGGGTAATAAATATCTTCACTGGGAATAAGGGGCGGAGGAGACCAACAGTGTCTCCTATTCTCTGAAAGGCTGCTGTAGAGGCAGCATGAAGGTGGATGTCGATGAGGTGACAGATGTGGTCTCCAAGCAGCACTTCGGTCCTCAGGAGAAGGAGAATAAATGTGTAACATCTCTACTTTGAGACTATTTCAGCCATGTTCTCGCTCACAGCAGTCCTGTTCCGTCACACAGCTATCCACAGCCGCAGCCTGCACTTTTATTCCTTGGTAATTTCCCCCTCCTCGCCAGAGCAGATTTGCAAAAGTGTTAATGAGAAATGCCAATAGTAAATCCCCAATCCTACTGTGAAAATGTGGCAGTGCTAAAAATACAATTTGAGATGTTTTGGAAGTGAGTTATAAAAGAAGGTCTCCCCTTAGCTCTCACTTCTTGGGGGTGACAGTGCAGCCCTGCTGTAGCTGTGAACACAAGATATAAGAAAGGGAGAGGGAGGGGGAAGAGAGAGTAGGAGGTGTCAGCTTTTTGAACTTAAAAGTGGAATGGAGCTTGTGTAACCTCCCTCCTTAAAGCATCTGACCTCTTTAGAAAGATTTTGGAGAGATGTTTGCAGGGCTGCCTCCAGGTTTCTGGGGGCCCATGGATCACAGGGGATCAGTAGGCCCCTTTGCCCCTCACTTTCTTCCTCACGCCACACCCCATATCCCTCTGGACCCCAACCCCTTTAAAATAAAACAAATATTGATCTATATGCCACCTAGGTGACAACAAACCCTTGAAAACTTTTGTTTTTATTGGCAAAATTGTTCAACAGTTGTTAGCTACAGTGGTACCTCGGGTTACATACGCTTCAGGTTACAGATGCTTCAGGTTACAGAACTTTGCTTCAGGATGAGAACAGAAATCGTGCCCCGGCAGCATGGTGGCAGCAGGAGGCCCCATTAGCTAAAGTGGTGCTTCAGGTTAAGAACAGTTTCAAGTTAAGAATGGACCTCCGGAACAAATTAAGTACTTAACCCGAGGTACCACTGTATTGTCATGCTTAGCTCACCGAGAGAAGGAGTCGGTGAGGCCTAGGCAAGCTTGGCCCTCCAGATGTTTTGGGACTACAACTCCCATCAGCCCTAGCTAACAGGACCAGCGGTCAGGGATGATGGGAGTTGTAGTCCCAAAACATCTGGAGGATCAAGTTTGCCTAGGCCTGGACTAGGTAATCACCTAGGTCAGGGGTCTGCAACCCGCGGCTCCGGAGCCGCATGTGGCTCTTTTACACCTTTGCCGCGGCTCCAGGGCGGATACTAGCGAGGGGAGGAGGCGCATTGTGCACCCTGACACTCCCCACTGTGACGGGCGCTGTACTGGCTGTGATGTCGCATGGGGGCGGTGCGTGCGTTAGTCACGCACTGTCCCGACGTCACCTTCCCACCCGCTGTCAGATCGCGGCTCTGGAGATATATTTGTTTTCAATGTCGCAATGGTTTTGCGGCTCCCAGTTTTTTTTCTTCTTCGGAAATGGGTCCAAGTGGCTCTTTTTGTCTTAAAGGTTGCAGACCCCTGACCTAGGTCTACCTGAGAAGCTCAATGTGTGAAGATGTTTTGAGTTTGGTTGTCCAGAGAAGGGCAACCAAAATGGTCAAAGGCCTGGAAACGATGCCTTATGAGGAACGGCTAAGGGAGCTGGGCATGTTTAGCCTGGAGAAGAGGAGGTTAAGGGGTGATATGATAGCCATGTTCAAATATATAAAAGGATGTCACATAGAGGAGGGAGAAAGGTTGTTTTCTGCTGCTCCAGAGAAGCGGACACGGAGCAATGGATCCAAACTACAAGAAAGAAGATTCCACCTAAACATTAGGAAGAACTTCCTGACAGTAAGAGCTGTTCGACAGTGGAATTTGCTGCCAAGGAGTGTGTTGGAGTCTCCTTCTTTGGAGGTCTTTAAGCAGAGGCTTGACAAGCATATGTCAGGAGTGCTCTGATGGTGTTTCCTGCTTGGCAGGGGGTTGGACTCAATGGCCCTTGTGGTCTCTTCCAACTCTATGATTCTATGATTCTATGAGTTGATTGCTACAGCTCAGACCACATGGCTCTTACCAGCCATGCTTGTGTTCCTATACCAATAATTTAGGTAGAGCACTAGCTATGGGGGAGATAGCTAGGGTTGTTTTGTTTTTTGATTCGGGTGAAGTTTCCAGAGGGGTGCCATTGAGGCTCCCAGCCTGTGTGTGCACAAATGCACGTGTGTGTGTCAAACTCACACTTTGACCTGGGTAAAATAAAGCCTAGTTTCACCCCTGATTTAGGAACTTCCACTGCTGTAACTCACCCAAATTCTATTGCCTGTGCAACTTTTTCAAAAGCCATGAATCTGACCTTTGCCAAAGGCAGATCCAGGGGAGCACGACTGGTTTAATAGCACCAGGCATGCAGCTTCTCGGATGCTGCAGCAGGAGCCACAACTATGATGTCCAACAGAAAGCAAAAGGCAGGGAGGGTCACCAAATTTGGGCATTGCACATTGAAATTTGAGATGCCACAGTCCGTCACTGCCTTTGGAGAGTTCATAGGTAAACCATTTCTAATTTACTAAATGTGTGGTCTTTTTCCATGCTAGGGGAAATGGGAAACATTGGAAGGAACTGGAAAGGGTATATTTTAAAGGTCCAATTGCCTATTTTTCCATATTTTACTTTGCTGCATATTTCATGATTTTTTAATCTCTTCTGGGATTCTCTCACCAAAGAGGATTTGCCCCAAACCAGGATCTTGTCATCCAAGCGATTCTCCTTTTTTTATATCTCTGGAGCCGGAAGAAATAAACTGGCTCCATCTTCCATGTGACAGCCCTTTAGATAATTGTAGATAGTTGTCACATCTCCTCTCAGCCTCCTCTTTTCCAGGCTGACCATAACCAGGAAGTGAGATATTGTTGCATGATCCAGTACCTGAGCTGATGATCAAAGCAATCCACACTTCAGAGAACAAGAGTTATGTAAAGAGGTACTCCACAACAGGTATCTTGAGGTGGGAGACTAAATTTGTATCTTGAGGTGGAAGACAAAAAAGCACGGCAGACGTCACCTGTTCTGTTCCGAGCTGGTTAAAAATACCTACTGATATTAAAATCACAATCACCATGGAGAAGGAGAGGGTTTGTTTTTTTACTCCAAAGGTCAAAAACAGAGAGCAGAGGCAGTGCTAACGGCATCAAATAAGGGAAGTCTATTAATTCAGGGGCAGCCGACATTGTGCTCTACAAATGTTGTTGGTCTTCAGCTCTCCTCTTCCCTGACCATTGGCTGTGCTGACTGAGGGTGACTGGAGGTGAATTCTGAAGGGCACTATTTGGACTACTCATGTGCTAAGTGCTTTATTTTTATCCATTGTGCTTTGTTGCCTGTTGTTATTTACTTAAAGGTAAAGGGACCCCTGACCATTAGGTCCAGTCGTGGCCGACTCTGGGGTTGCGGCGCTCATCTCGCTTTATTGGCTGAGGGAGTCGGCCTACAGCTTCCGGGTCATGTGGCCAGAATGACTAAGCTGCTTCTGGCGAACCAGAGCAGCACACAGAAACGCCATTTACCTTCCCGCCGGAGCGGTACCTATTTATCTACTTGCACTTTGACGTGCTTTCGAACTGCTAGGTTGGCAGGAGCAGGGACTGAGCAACGGGAGCGAACCGCTGACCTTCTGATCGGCAAGTCCTAGGCTCTGTGGTTTAACCCACAGCACCACCTGCGTCCCTTGTTATTTACTTACTAGGGGAGTAATACTCACCGCCTCTCTCAACCTAACCTACTTCACAGGGTTGTTGAAGGCAGGGGTGCCAACCTGAATAAAATATGGAGGTAAGCCATATCCTGCATAACTGATCACAAGACACAGTGCATGCACATCATCTGAATAGCAATGCCAATCAACTTTGGGGGCGCCCCCTCAAATATTTTATTTGGGGTTCAAAGGGACCTCAGCCCCTAGGAGTTGGCTCCTGTGGTTGCAGGGGTTCAACGAGGAAGGGGAAACTCATTTATGCCACCTGGAGCTCCTTGGTTTAAAAGATGGGGTATAAATGCAAGCCATTAAAAAAAAAAAGGCACTTCAGCCCGTGGAAGTTCTTCCAAGGGCTTTCGCTCACTGGACTCGTTTATTGAATGCAGCCCCATAGCCAGCTTTCCAGATAATCAACATCAGTTGAAAAGAACAAGAGTGAGAGAAACCACTCACAACCTGAAAAGCAAAGAAACACAAAAGAAGGGAAAATGTCAAGGAGGGAGATCAGTTATTCAGTGACAAAATAAGCCGCAGATATTTTTATCCAGTCCGGACCAGGCTGATCTTGCCTTGCTGGCATTCTTTGCTTGAAAGCAGTTACTTGTTCCTTTGGCTGCTGGATGGGCCTAGGGAGTTCTTCCCCCTTGCTTCTACACTCCCAGAGTAAGTTGCAGTTGATTTATTAGCTGAGGTCCCAGATGGGGAAGTGATGGCCTTGCAGGTTGGGCTGCAACTCCCATCAGCCCCAGCCAGCTTGACCAATGTTTTGGGGTTGACGGGAGCTAGAATCCAGCAACATCTCAAAAGCAATGAATGACCTACCTGTGGCAACGAGCTTTGGTTTAGGAATGTGCAGAAGCTGGTTTTCCAGTGTGTTTCCTGGGACCTTGTGGATCTCATCCCCTGTGGTTGTCATTGGTGTCCCCTCTTCCAAAGCCTGTGGATGGGCTGTTGGCCACATGGCATGGGATCTCTCCATGCAGTTCACTTACCTGTATGGATCTTCTGAAGCTCTTTGCTCCATAATGCCTTCTTCAGTGCCCTCTTGCTGTGGTCTGCATTGCATACGGTGAGCTGTTAAAGGCTGACTAAGGGACATTTAGACCAAATGGCTGTTAGGTTTCCTTCAACCTGGTGACTGGTTTTGCTGCCTGATGGCCTGGGCAGGAAGGCTATACCTCTAGGAATGGACATGATCACATAACAAATAAGACCCTCTTAATGTTATTAAATTAAGCAGCAAGCACTATTCATCACTATACATGCGTTCCACAGAGAAGAAACTCAACCAAATTGCTGTAGGCTGTCTGGCAGAGGCCCAATAACCATGATGAATAATGCTGGTGCTTGACAGGTTACTGACACATTCACAGCTCCCAGGGACTCCCTGGCAACTTGTGCTTAAATTGGATTCCAGGAGAATCATTGTCGAGAGTTTGTGATATGTAATGAGGAAGGCTGTGGTGACAGACACCCTGAGCCAGCCTAGGCCTTGAGGGGAATCCTTCTTAAAGAGCAGGCATTCACAACAGAGAAGACAACTAAGCAAATTGTACTGAAGATACCTAAGTTAGCAGTTTTGTAGTCATTGTTGTTTATTGTGGCATACCCCTCAACTGTCCAGTTTTAAGTGGGACATCCCAGAATTACAGAAGCCACCCCAGCTTCTAATTTGATCCCGTTATGTCCCATTTTGGCTCCTGCAAGAGCATAACCCCAAAAGAAGTCTGGGTTTTTTTTGGGGGGGGCAGTATACTCTTGCACAAGTCACCTAGCTCTCGTGAGAGTGCAGCCCCCAAAGATGCCAATTTTGGGGGGGCTGTACGCTGCCCTGAAAGATAACCATTTCAGGGAGCCATGCTCTCATGAGAGTCGCTGGCTGTTGCATTTTTGTGCAAGTTGCGTGAAGTGAAGTCACAGGGAACCAGGCAGAGGGCCTTCTTGGTAGTGGCGCCCGCCCTGCAGAACGCCCTTTCATCAGATGTCAAGGAGATAAACAGCTATCTGAGTTTTAGAAGACATCTGTTTGGGGAAGTTTTTTATGTTTGATGTTTTATTGCATGTTATTATTATTATTATTATTATTATTATTCTGTTGGAAGCCGCCCAGAGTGGCTAGGGAACCTCAGCCAGATGGGTGGGGTATAAATAATAAATCACCATCATCATCATGGGGGACAGTGGCACAACATGGGGGGCTGAGGGGGCCATGGCCCTGGGCGCATTTTTAGGAGGAGCACGGCCAGGTGCCCCCAGAATAGGTTCCCTCATTAGAGCAGCTTCCTTGTGTGTGACTGCAGCAGCTCTATTCCCATCTCCGTGTCAAACCTGACCTGGGGGAGAAGTTCAGGAGAGTCATTAGCCTTTCTGCCTTTCTCCTCAGCTGGGCTCCATCTGCAGCACCCATTTGCACTTCCGCTCCTGGGTCAGGTCTGAGCTGGGGACAGAGTGGAGGAAAGTGCTGGAACTGTTCTTGCCACTCCAAAGCTGGCCTGGCAGCCCTAGTCCTGGTAGACCCAGGGACAGAAGCATTGGAGAGGCACTAATAATAATAATAATAATAATAATAATAATAATAATAATAAATTATTTATTATTATTTGCAGATGATTCTCTGGGTTCCTTCCAACTCTATGATTAGCTTTGTGAGTGTGGCTATGTCTTTCTGCATGTCAAGATATGGCTGGGTGACGCCTGTAGATTGTGTGTGGGTTTTTTGCTGCATTTTTGAAACTCTATTGCATTGCCCTCATTTCTTCAAATCCAGAATGAGAAGTGGCATTACGGGCTCCCTAGAGATTGCTAGTTAAAATAAGAGGTTTCTCTCCTTTTCTGAAAGTTATTATTACAATGAATAAGAGATCTGAAATTCTCCCGGGCAAAGTTGGTTCATGGAGAGCAGTGGGGTGGGGAGGGAGGTGGAAATAGACACCATCTCTTTTCTTTCGGCAATGGAATCCGCTTAGATTGGGAACAGGAGATTTGATGTGGTGTGGCAGGGATGGCCAGATTATGACCAGCATGAATTGGGGGAAGTGGAGCTGGAGTCTGGTTTAGGAGAGGAGGGCAGTGGTCTGTGCAGACCCATACCAGCCAAGAGGCAAGAATCAGAGGAAGGGGAATCAGAGTTGGAAGGGACTGGATCATCTAGTCCAACCCCCAGCAATACAGGAATCTCAGCTAAAGCATCCATGACAGATGGCCATCCAACCTCTGCTTAAAAATCTCCAAGGAAGGAGAGTCCACCACCTTTTGAGGTAGACTGTTCCTCTGTCAAACAGCTCTTTCAGTCAGAAAGCTCTTCCAGATATTTAGTTAGAATTTCCTTTCTTGTAACTTAAATCCATTGATTCGAGTCCTACCTTCCAGAGCAGGAGAAAACAAGACTGCAAGAAGATCAAACCTCTCTATTCTGAAGGAAATCAGCCCTGAGTGTTCACTGGAAGGACAGATCCTGAAGCTGGGGCTCCAAGACTTTGGACACCTCATTGGAAGAGAAGACTCCCTGGAAAAGACCCTGATGTAGGGAAAGATGGAGGGCACAAGGAGAAGGGGACGACAGAGGACGAGATGGTTGGACAGTGTTGTCGAAGCTACCAGCATGAGTTTGACCAAACTGCGGGAGGCAGTGGAAGACAGGAGTGCCTGGTGTGCTCTGGTCCATGGGGTCATGAAGAGTCGGACACGACTAAATGACTAAAAAACAAATCATATCTCCTTTCACTCTCCTCTTTTCCAGGCTAAACATACCCAGTGTGCTGGTCCAGGGGGGAGGTTACCATGGGGTGAGGTCCAGGACCTGAGTTGAGGGTCGGCAGACTGTCCTCCTTGGAGTCCACAGCAGGAAGCCGGGCAAGGACGGGAACTCTGGGGGAATCAGGACTGGATGCTGGCCGAAGCAGCTCATCGATGACGTTGCTCCTGCAACCTGGGACCGGGCTGACTGGCCTTTATCTTCTCTGAGGCCAGGGGCGGTCCCGGCCCCCAGGTGACCCGCCTCTCCTGGCCTCAAGGCGAGCACTCCTCCTGGGAGAAACCAGTTCCCTTCGCCTCTCTGCCCTGAGCCTCTGCAGTTCAGGAGAGGCTGAAGGGTTACTGGGCCCAGGGGGAGACTCACCTGTAGGCACCTCAACCACCTCTGGAGCCAGAGTGGATTCACCTGGTACCTGCTCCTGAGGATTCAGCACAGGTGCAGGCACTTCAGAATCAAGGCCCTGCCCCAGTTCAGCCGGCCCTGGAGGCGGGGACTCCTGTGCAGGCTGGGATTCCTCCGGTTCAGCCTCTGAATCGGATTCCCAGGCCATCACACCTAGCTCCTTCAACCATTCCTCATAAGGCTTGGTTTACAGACCCTCAATCATCTTCATTGCCTTTCTCTGCCCACGTTACAGCTTGTCAACATCCTTCTTAAATTGTGCTGTCCAGAATTCCCCCCCCCCCAGCTTTTGTATGTTTAGTTGGAATGTCCTTTCTTGTAACTTGAAGCCATTGGTTTGAGTCCTACCTTCCAGAGAAAGAAAAAACAAGCTTGCTTGGCTTCTGGTTACATCGTCTATCCATGAAGCATAGCAAGACAGAGATTTCAGCACAGATGCAGCAGGTTATCCTCCTCCCTTCTCCTCAGCAAACACTTTTTCAGCCTTTTGAGCATACTTGTGGAAATATTCACAAAAGCCAGTCTCTTCCTCCACACCCCACCGCACCCCAAATTTGAACTCGACTCAACAACTTCCTGTGAATTTGATATTTATGACATAATGATCCGGACAAGTTTTCAGTCTGGGGTAGAACCAAAATCTTAGGTAAAAATACCGCAGAGATGTTTTAAAAAATAATAGTGGTGTTTTCCCCCTCAGCATCTTTTGGAGATGTTCCAAAATGCCAACCATGTTTGGTCTGAACCATTTCCCCACCACTTGTCCCCATTTCTGTGCATGATGCAAACTTCTGTTCCTGCTGTGCTCTGTTCTCAACTCACACACAACTGATCTCACTTCACTTTCTGTGAGACATTGCACAGTGTCACTCTCTCTTTCTTCCATATGTTGGTTGGTTTCTTGTGCTGCTATAACACACTTCCTTAAAGATGGTTAGGCAGGCTGCAGGGGCCTGTCTCTTTCAGCACACACAGAATTATAGATTTGTAGAGCTGGATGGTGTGATGTTAGCATATGAGAGTGCTGGAGGTGAAATAGTTAAACAGGTTACCCAGTCAGAACCCAGGGGGGTGGAGTCAGAAGGACTATAAAACCAGCTCTGGGAGGGGCAAAGGGGGAGTTCGTTGGGAGTTGGATGGTTGGTTGGAGTGGGAGTGAATTGGGATAGAGTCTGTGGGGAGGTTGAGTTAGTGTAGCGAAATAAGCTGAGTCAGGAACACTTAGGAGCTAGGAAGACAAGTACCGTAAGTATTTGAGAGGTGGTTTAGTGAGTGAGAGCAGGTAGCGGAAGTTATAGGTCTGGATAGGCACCCCATGATTGTAATTGACCGATACCGTTTATGAAACCACACGCTTGTTAAACTGCAATAAATAAGCAGAAGTTTATGTTCCAATTTAACCCTGACTGGACTCAGTATTGTACCAGGTAGGGCCTGGGTGGTGGCAGTGTGAAATCAAGTGGTGGCACAGGGATCAATAGATGGAGAAACGTCCGGGGACCCTGTGTGATCACCACAGATGGGAACCCCCAAAGTCATGGAGTTCGACCCTTTGAAATGCAGGAATCTCCTTTATTGCCATTTGAATCCGTGGGTTCAGGTCCTGCCCTCCAGAGCAGCAGAAAGCAAGTTTGCTCCATCTTTCCCTCCATGACAGCCCCTCCATGTCACACTGCGCTCAAGAATGCTGTGTGGCAGGGATGAGTAAGCCATAAGAACATAAGCCCGCTCACCCTTTCACGTGTGGTGCCATTGCGGGACGGAGGAGGCTTCACTAGGGCCCACATGGGGGAATTAGAACTAGACCTAAAATCCTTTGCTTATTAGGGGCTACCCCACATTTTGTTCAAAAAATTGTTTTACCATAGAGTTATCAAAATTTCCAAAAGTAGGGGGTCTGTGGCATGGCTTTGGAATAATAGGGAGTCCTCAGTCGTTAGCTAATTGGGAACCACAGATCAATAGCTTTTTAAACTGTGTGTGTGTTGCTTTGATTCTTTTTGTTATGTACTGAAGTTCTCACCCTGGGCCAGGAGGGGGAATACTGTAGATAGTTTTCACTCAGGTCCACATATGCAAATAAGGGATTGAAAGAGACGTTCAGTGATTGGATAGTTACAGAAAGTTGTAGAGTTGTGTTGTAGTGTAGCTCTATATACGCAGGCTGGCTGAACCCTTCAGTTAAGTTCTGTTCAGGCCTGTGAATAAACAAGAGCTGTTTGAAGAATCGCTGTGTCGCCTGATGTTCACCCACAACTCAACACTTTTTATTAACGTTTGTGTTTGAATTCTGTAAGCAACATCTGGAGGGCACCAGATTACGGAATTCTGCTCCCAAGGCCTTCTTTTTTCATTCTGTAATCTACCAGGCAATGGGGAAAGGGTGGATATCTGCAGAGGCAGATTTAGGGCAGTGCAACAGGTTCTGTAGCATTGGGCACCAAGTCTAGGGGGTGTTGCAGGGTGTCACAAACTATGACGTAGTGAACTGAGCATAACAGAAGTCAAGAAGCATGGTGTGTCCAAATTTTGGCCCTGCAGAAATCTGAAATACCAGAGTCTGCCCTTGATATCTGCTCCATGCACCACGTGAAGCTGTTTTTCTCCACCTGCTTCCATGCATGAGATTGTCCTGATCTATCCGTTTCTCCTTCTCCTTCGTTACTATGCCATTACAGTATACCAAGGCAGCCTTTACCAAAGGTGTCATGGGCTTTGAAGACACTCAAACTCAGGATGCACGGGAGAAACATGCTAAGAGGAAGGAATCCTTGGCAAACCCTCACCATGATCAGCCCCCCCCCCCCCCGGCAACCAATGTCCCTGTTGTGGAAGGACGTGTGGATCCAGAATTGGCCTCCCCAGTCACCTACGGACTCATTGTTAAAACCATGTTTATGGAAGACAATCTTACTTGGCTACGAGTGATTGCCAAAGAAGAAGACACCAAGGCAGCAGTCAAATTGCCCCGGTAAAAGGCGAACGATTTATATGATCTGAAGAGAAACCAGACTGGCAGAATCCGAGACCAGGGAAGAGAGACGGCGGAAGAAGATTGGAAGAAATTTAAGGACTATCTTAGGAAACATTGCAAAATTAATGAATGTTAGAACGATGTTGGTTTAGAAATTAAGTGGTTTTCAGCTGTAATGATTAAGTAAAAAGAAAAGAAAGGCTAAAAATTAAATGAAAATTAAGGGAGAAGATTTGCTGAACTAATAATTAGAAATTGGAATACAGAAAGGGGAGGTATGAGGAGGTCGGGGAAGTAAGTTATAAGAAAATAAGGGATTGAAATTATACTTGTTTTTGTTTGTGTTTTGTTTGAATTATTGTTTTTTTTCTTTTATATAACTTTTGAAACTTCAATAAATATCTTTTTTTAAAAAACAACAACAACAAATTGCCCTGGTAATTGCCCCAAAATGCCCCAGCCATGATCGGAAGTCGAGTGATTCCCACCTTTCTGTTTTGTTTCAAATTAAATATCAGACGGAAGCACTACTGGAACAATCCCGGTGTTAGTAAATCAAAGATAAGTATTTCATTATACCGTCTGGAGCTTAAGAATGCCTCAGCACAAGAGGATTCCCGCTAAGCCATTGAGGGTTGCACTTAATTAAGACCTAATTAGGTGGCTTTTGCATATGGGGGGGGAGGACAGCTCTTCACACTATTATTTTTCTTTGCAAGATGGCTTCCCCCTCACATGTTATTAAAAAGAATGTTGGAATTTAATTAATAGGTGTTTTAATGACAAATTGTTACTTGGGTATGTGTTATATCTCCTTGAAAACTAATATATGGTTGGACCATGTTGTTCTTGTCACTTCCTCTTCCTCCCCCAAAAATAGAGTTACATTTTGTAGAGGTTTTTTTAAAAAAAATTGTCAAAAAAACCCCTTACTCTTGACAATTTAGATTATGGAAAACCTTGCCCCGTGAAGTACAGTTGACCTTGTCAAATGAGGAATGGCCCAGTAGTGGTGGAGAAGGTCTTAGGTTCAGTCTTCAGCATCTGCAGGTAGGGTTGGGAACTCTTTCCTCTCTGAAAACCTACATAGCTCCTGCCAGTCACTGTCACTAATATTGGGCCAGGTGGACTAATGATTTGACTCTAAGGCAGAGTTTTATGGTGCTGTGGGTATTATGTGGCAAGATGACTGGCACATGCTTTGTGAAAACTACATGCTCACTTTAACAGACGAGTGTTCCATGTCACTATGTTAATGGCCAAAATAAAGACCTTGTTACACCGCCACTCAATATTCTCAGCGGAGAGGTTACATTAAGTAATATGTTTGAATGTTGAATTAGTAAGTTAATGTCTAGAGTCAATGGATAAAGCAAACATCATTAGATGTACTGCTGGATAAGTGCTTAATGGGTCTTGTACTTGTTTAAAGAACTGATGCTTTTGAATTATGGTGCTGGAGGAGACTCCTGAGAGTCCCATGGACTGCAAGAAGATCAAACCTCTCCATTCTGAAGGAAATCAGCCCTGAGTGCTCCCGGGAAGGACAGATCCTGAAGCTGAGGCTCCAAGACTTTGGCCACCTCATGAGAAGAGAAGACTCCCTGGAAAAGACCCTGGTGTTGGGAAAGATGGAGGGCACAAGGAGAAGGGGACGACGGAGGACAAGATGGTTGGATAGTGTTCTCAAAGCTACCAATATGAGTTTAACCAGACTGTGGGAGGCAGTGGAAGACAGGAGTGCCTGGCATGCTCTGGTCCATGGGGTCACGAAGAATCAGACAAGATTAAATGACTAAACAACAACAACAAAATTTGTTTAAATGTAGTTGAATGGATGAGTATAGGAAATAACATGACATAAAGTGTAAGGATGTAAAAAGGAGTCTGCTGGCCAATGACCCATCTAGTCATACAATCATAGATTTGGAAGCGACCCAGGGGTCATCTAGTGCAACCCCCTGCAATGCAGGAATCTCCGCTAAAGCATCCATGGCAGATGGACATCTGCTGCTTAAAAACCCCCAGGGAAGGAGAATCCACAATTTGCTCCTACAGTGGTTGACTAGATGCCTGTAGCAAACTCATAAGCAGGATTTGAGTCGTCTCGCCTCCCGTCGTTTCCGGCAACTGACATTCAAAAGCACTGCTACCTCGAACTGTGGAGGGAGAGAGAAGCCATCATGGACATCTAATGTTCAGAAGTACTTCTTTATGCACTGTGCAGAGTTAATCTATGGAACTCACTTCCACTGGAGGCAGTGATGACAACCAACATGGATGGCTTTAAAAGAGGACTAGACAAATTCATGGAGGAGGGGGCTACAAATGGCTACTAGCCATGATGGCAGTGCTGGAAGCCATCTGAAGGGAGAATGCTCTCGTGCTTGAATGCTGTGAGATGCTAAACTAGATGGGTCCTTGTCCAGCAAGCTCTTCCAGGGGTCAGGAAACATTTTCAGCAGGTGTCCAGTCCACTGTCCCTCAGACCTTGGGGGGGGGGACTGGACTATATTTTTTGGGGGAGGGGGAAATGAATGAATTCCTATGCCCCACAAATAACCCAGAGATGCATTTTAAATAAAAGGACACATTCTACTCATGTAAAAACACGCTGATTCCCGGACCGTCCATGGGCCGGATTTAGAAGGCGAATGGGCTGGATCCGGCCCCCGGGCCTGAGTTTGCCTATCCATGCCGTTCTTCTTTTATTTTCTTATGTTCTAGTTTTAGCCGTCTAGTTCTATGCACTTGGCATTCTTTCCCCCTGTTCTAACTCAGAGAAATAAGTTGTCATTTGCCAAAATGTACCCTGGCACCATTGAAAGAAGCAGCATCTCCCATCACACTACACCGGTTCCTTTGAGATGCAAGGCTCTGTGGCCGTGCAAACTGTCATTACTGCCTGCTGCTATCAATGCCAAATCCTCTGTGTCTAAGGAGACCCAGAGCTTATCCACCCCTAATTACAGGCCTCTCCACCCTTCTGCTAAATACACTTTATGGGCACAAGAATTAACGATTTGAACCTTGCAAATGGCTACCTGGCGTTTGGGCATTGTGCAGCCCTGGCGAGGAGTTCTTTGCTCGTTATTTTTAATTGCTGTGGACGTTTGCCTGAAAACACATTCATCGCTTCCGTTCCTCCTACCTGAACCTGCCTTGTAATCATCTCGGCCGTGGCTGATTGTGATGCTGCAATAGCAGAATGCGATTGAAAATGCGGGGAAGAGCAGCCAAAAAAAGAACAGCCCCCCCTCCACGAGATAAAAATTAATAAAGGGAATTGTGCCCACGCAACAAGACGTGGCATCAATTTATGGAGTGAAATCTAGGGAGTCAGATGCAATTCTAGAGAAGAAGGATACACAGAACAAGCCCAAATATAATAATAGTTTTATTAAGACCTTTCATAATAATTACATAACACATAATACATAATACTGCCTCTTTCCATATGAACCTATCTGGACCCTGAGATCATCATCTGAGGCCCTTCTTCATGTGCCTCCTTCTTGAGGTCCAGAGGGTGGCAACATGAGAGCAGGGCCTTCTCTGCAGTGGCTCCCCATCTGGGGAATGCTCTCCCCAGGGAAGTTCGCCTGGCGCCTTCATTGTACACCTTTAGGCACCAGGCAAAAGCGTTCCTTTTTAACCAGGCCTTCGGTTGACCTGACTGACATATACCCTTTTAAAATGTGGCTCTCTTGGGGGGCTGTTATTGGGTTGTTGTTTTCATTTTGATTTTATATATTGTGATACTTTCTGTGAACCGCCTTGAGACTGCAGGGTATAGGGTGGTATATAAATTCAAAAATAAATTCAAAAATAAATTCAAAAATAAATTCAAGAATAAATTCAAAAATAAATTCAAAAATAAATAACAGTATAAAAGACCAGCTAATCTAAACAAAAAGAAAAACATAACAGAAAGAAATTGAATGTCATCTTTCACAGGTAAATCTTAACTTGACCCACACAGAGAAAAATGAACCCTCCCACTTCTCACCTGGGAGCTTCCCTTCCTTCTCCCATCCTCCCTGCCCCAACCCCTAGGAAATCTTCTATTCCCCGCCTCTCACACAGGGTCCTTTGTCAACTATCTGTTGCCTTCATTTGAAGAACAAGCCCAAATCAAATTGCCCATGGTTGTGGGCTGTGGAGGAGGAACATTCTTCGGCACCCGGGGCAGGGCAGTCCATACGGAGTGCGAATGTGTGGCATCCCATGTGTGCACACTCCGTACGGAATGCCGCTCACATGCGGTGGCCATATGTGCTGCCACTTGCATGGCGTCCATACGGACTGCGCATGTGTGGCATTCTGTACAGAGTGCACACGCGTGGCAGCCCATATGGTCGCCATGCGAAAGGCAACCCCTACGGACACCCATATGGACAGTGCGTGAGAGCGGCAGCTCGTTCGGATGCTGTTCAAACAGCGCCCATACAGACTGTGTGTGCCCTCAGCCGCTCTACAGCTGGGGGGAGGCAGGGGCCATCTTGTCACACACCCCCAGAGTGGCACCTCGGGCAGACCGCCCCCTCCACCACCCACTTCGTATGACCCTGGTTGTGGGACCAGTTTAACTCTGAGAGTGCCTTTCCCCATATGTGCCCACATGACTGCTTTGATGAGAAGAACTGGCGTCATTGCAGTTGTCTGTAATGCCCCTCTTCTTCTTCTTTTCTCGAGCGGGCAGAGGGCTGGTGGCATTGCGACGAGGCCCGCTTCCCCCGGCCCTCCGGGGCCTGGGCGGCGTGCGCGCACGGGAGAGCCACTCTGTGCATGGCCAGAGGCACCCTTGTCATGTGGGGCTGCCTGCGGCGAGTAGCGGAGCAAGCTCCCCATCACTGGGCGGGCTCGGCCTGATTGGTCCCCGGCCTGTTTCTTTCTTTTTTTAAAATAATGATATTTATTAGAGTTTCAAAAAAAGTTACAAGGTAACAAAAAGAAATCGAAATAGAAAAGAGAAACAAAAAATACAAAATACAGAAAAAATAAAAAACATTAAAAATAAATTCATCTTTCCTTGTATTGCCTTTCATTCACTTATTTCCCTGACCTTCTCACACCACCCTTTTTTGTATTCCGCTTCAAATGGTTACTTCAGCAAATTCTTTCCCTCTTTGTTTTTATCTTAATTCTTTATCTTACTATATTATAGCTTTACATTTTCACCTGTTAACAATCCATTCTTACATACTCCTTTTTAACATTGCTGCTAAAACCACTTAATTTCATTCCGCCATCATTTTAACATTCATTAATTTTACAATGTTTCTGTAAATAATCTTTAAATTTCTTCCAATCTTCTTCCACCGACTCTTATCCCTGGTCTTGGATTCTGCCAGTCATTTCCGCCAATTCCATATAGTCTGTCACCTTCATCTGCCATTCTTCCAGGGTGGTTAGATCTTGTGTCTTCCAATACTTTGCAATGAATATTCTTGCTGCTGTTGTAGCATACATAAAGAAAGTTCTATCCTTCTTTGGCACCAATTGGCCGACCATGCCCAGGAGAAAGGCCTCTGGTTTCTTCAGGAAGGTATATTTAAATACCTTTTTCATTTCATTATAAATAATCTCCCAGAAAACCTTAATCCTTGGGCACGTCCACCAAAGATGAAAGAATGTACCTTCATTTTCTTTACATTTCCAACATTTATTATTGGGCAAATGATAGATTTTTGCAAGCTTGACTGGTGTCATGTACCACCTGTATATCATTTTCATAATATTCTCTCTTAAGGCAATACATGCCGTAAATTTCATACCTGTGGTCCACAACTGTTCCCAGTCAGCAAACATAATGTTATGTCCAACATCTTGTGCCCATTTTATCATAGCAGATTGTAATGCCCCTCTTTTGTGCAAGTCAAGCAGGCAAGTCGCTTCAATCAGGACCCAGGACCCTGGACAGCTCCTGGTGGGACTCTGGAAGCAGAGCGGTAGAAGAAGTCGCTTCAACATTGACTGTGTGCTAGTAACCATGTGTTTTGGTTATTGTAACACGCTCTATGTGGGGCTGCCCTTGGGTTTCGTTTGGAAGCTGCAGCTGTTGCAGAATGGGGCAGTCAGATTGCTGATGGGGTCTTCTGGCCAAAAACATGCAGCACCATTGTTAAAACAGCTGCCCAGGCTGCCCATCTACTACCAAATTAATACTACCTGAATTAATTTACAAAGCCCTGAACAGCTTGGGTTCAGGGTACCCCAACGATCGCCTGGACCCTTATATTCCAGCTCAGTCATCTACAGGAGTGCTGCTGGGTATTCCCCAAGTTGGCAAGGCTCATTTGGCAGTAACAAGGAATTGAATCCTTTGTGTATTGTCCTTTGGTATATTCTGCTAATAGGAGATAGTTATTTTAGTTTACAGCATTCACATGTGCTTTCCTTTTTAAAAAAATAATGTTTATTAAGTTTCCATTTTATATTGATAAAATGCAATCATATTTTTTATAATGTTCAAATAAAATATCGGCTTCCTTCCCTCCCACCTCATGGTTACCATAAATACTTTTTTATATCATAGCATTTATACATCTTCCTCCTTACTTTATATCTCATCTGTTTTTGAAATATAACTAATAAATAAAAAGGTATATATCTAAAATGCTGGTGGCACTGTGGGTTAAACCACAGAGCCTAGGACTTGCCAATCAGAAGATCGGCAGTTCGAATCCCCACGACAGGGTGAGCTCCCGTTGCTCGGTCCCTGCTCCTGCCAACCTAGCAGTTCGAAAGCACATCAAAGTGCAAGTAGATAAATAGGTACCACTCCAGCGGGAAGGTAAACGGTGTTTCTGTGTGCTGCTCTGGTTCTCCAGAAGCGGCTTAGTCATGCTGGCCACATGACCCGGAAGCTGTACGCCGGCTCCCTTGGCCAATAAAGCGAGATGAGCACCACAACCCCAGAGTCAGTCACAACTGGACCTAATGGTCAGGGGTACCTTTACCTTTACCTTTTATATATCTAAATCTTACAAGTCTACTTAATATGTAAAGAGGTATATATCTAAACATTACAAGTCTTCTTATTCAAGTCCTGCCAGTGTTGTCAATTGTGCACAATTATCTTTCATGTTGTATAAATTTGCTCCAGTCTTTTTGAAACGTTTGATCATGCTGGTTTCAGAGTTTCCCTGTCAGCTTTGCCAGTTCAGCATATTCAATCATCTTCAACTGCCATTCTTGTATTGCTGGTATGTCCTGCTGCTTCCATTTTTGAGCTAGTAGAATCCTTGCCGCCGTAGTCGCATAACTGAAAAGTCTTTGCTCACTTTTCGGAATCTCATCACCTATTATTCCTAATAAAAATGCTTCTGGTTTTCTAATAAACGTATTTTTATACGTTTTCTTTAGCTCATAATATATCCTATCCCAATAGGCTTTTAGTTTACGACACCATGTATGATAAAAAATCCCTTCCTTTTCTTTACATTTCCAACATTCGTTATTTTTAAAGATTATATATTTCAGCTAATTTTGTTGGCGTTAAATACCACCTCACATGTGCTTTCCATTTCTGCTTTGAAATGCCTGCTGGAAACTTTTCTATCCTATCAGTCTTATGCAGGGCATGAATAATACGTCTTTCCACAAGAGTTATCTGATTTCAACTTTTTAAATATGATTTTTATTGTATGGTTTTATATATGGTTGTAGTGAACCACTTTGATATTTTCTTTATGAGTTAGCAATACGTAATTATTTTTACTAAACAAACAAACAAATAGGGGGCTGAAGGCAGCTGAGAGCTTACAGTATAAAGGTGGGAAGTGCTATTTTGCATTAAGTTGCCCCCATCTTTGAAAGAGATAAAGGTGTTCCTTTCTTGATTCTGCATCCTCTGGCTTCTTCAAGGTCTAAGATTTGGAGGGGCTTCTCACCCTCCAAGGATGGTGTTAAAGGTAAAGGTACCCCTGCCCATACGGGCCAGCCGTGTCCGACTCTAGGGTTGTGCGCTCATCTCACTCTAGAGGCCGGGGGCCAGCGCTGTCCGGAGACACGTCCGGGTCACATGGCCAGCGTGATGAAGCTGCTCTGGCGAATCGG
This sequence comes from Podarcis gaigeae, assembly GCF_964106915.1. Taxonomy (NCBI): domain Eukaryota; kingdom Metazoa; phylum Chordata; class Lepidosauria; order Squamata; family Lacertidae; genus Podarcis; species Podarcis gaigeae. The sequence continues at coordinate 4,765,113 of NC_139683.1, read as the reverse complement.
CACCAGAACAGCACACGGAAATGCCGTTTACCTTCCTGCTATAAAGTGGTACCTATTTATCTACTTGCACTTAGGGGTGCTTTCGAACTGCTAGGTGGGCAGGAGCTGGGACCGGAAGATGGGAGCTCACCCCGCCGCGGGGATTCGAACCACCGACCATGCGATTGCCAAGCCCTAGGCACTGAGGTTTTACCCACAGCACCACCCGCGTCCCTTAAGGACGGTGTTAGGTGTACTGAAAAAGCTGCTGAATTGGACCATTGAGGCACCTGAGCTGATAACTGCAGTGTCATCCTCTATTGCAATATGCAAAATAACCCTCTGGTTTAATGCAACCAAATAATATCTGTAGATCAACAGATTAGTCTGTTTTCAACCCATGTTGCTTTTTGCATGTTTTCACTCATAAACTCCATCCTATCCTGTTTCTTCATTAAATTGAATTTAAACAAAAATCTGCATATGAATTTGCATATAAATATGTTGTCAGATGTGTGTTTCTAAATGCATCTTCTCTTAAAATACTCTAGTCTAAACTCACTTTCTTTCAAAACAAGCATTAAAAAATATGCATGTGAAACATTGTTGACTTGAGAAATGCATCATTCAGTGTTCAGAGAAGTGTGGAATACATTGGGCAGCTACTTTCTGGTCTGCAAATTTATCTGGGAGGTGTGGATCAGAATTTGTAAACAATAAAATCTTCCAGTAATATTACAGGACACTACCCAACACAGCTAAGCCCATTCGACTTACACCAATTGAACCAGATTGTGGTCACATAATGTTTAAGAAAATGAAATGGAAATGAAACTGATTTAGAAGAAAACAATGATCTATGCCTGCTTTGCAAAAGTGGAGGAGGAGAATAGTTTTGCCCAGTGATGGCCAAACCTGGCCCTCCAGCTGTTTGGGGACTACAGCTCCCATCATCCCTAGCTAACAGAACCAATGGTCAGGGATGATGGGAACTGTAGTCCCAAAACAGCTGGGGGGCCAAGTTTGTCCATCACTGGTTTTGTTCTATCCCTAAAGGGGACATTTTCCAGTTGATTTACAAATTAAGGACAAATTAGCTTGTGATAACTGGCATGCTCCATGTTTTTATCCAATTAGTGTCCTTGGCCTGCGGTGAAAATATGGGTGTGCATTTTATTTAGATAAAGTTAGAAATATAAAGATTTCTCCCGGCAATGTCCAAAAAGAAACACTTTGCAATTTGCAATTTATTTGCACAATTTGAGCTTGTTTTCCTGCAGCTGAACTTTGTCCATTACAATCCAGAGATTTTAGAAGAAAAATGCTCTTATGACCTGGGATGCCTGTCTTGTGTCTTCACCAGCTCCTTAGTTTGCCTTCAGGCTTGGTGCTGTAAATGAAGCAAGCTTGAGTCTAAGAGAGAAAGCTTTATATCGATCCTGGAGAGAAACATTAACTTGGAGTCCAGGCAAGAGAGTGGGGAAAATAGAATGTAACTGCATTCAGAAGCAGCTACAATCTCACTCTTGGGTCTTTGAGGTTCATATGTTGATCCCTGGTGAGTAGATATTTGTAGGTGCCAGTCAAAGAGAAGGGACCCTAAGGACACCAATATTAAAGTAAAAAGAAGTTGGCAAAAACCTAATAGCCCTGTATTAGAAAGGAAGGATTTTCTACTGTTTAATCACCATCAGCTACCAAGCTAAATTCAATGTTCTGGTAATAGTGTACTAGCCCTGTACAGCTTGGGACCAGGATACCAAAATGATCGTTTCATTTCTTTTATACCCAGTCACTGAACTTTGTAGGACATGAACTCCTGTGGACAGCATCTTATCCTAAGGCCTGTTTCATAAAATGTAGGAATTAGGACTTTGTTCTGGTGGCACCTACCATTTGGAACCAAAGACCTTCCTTTTTCAACAAGGCTTTAGCTTGATCTATATCTGTATCTATATCTGTATGGAAATTGAACTCGTTCACATGTATGAAAGTATTTTTTAATGTACTCTACATTTTGGAATGGGATGTGGGTGGCGCTGTGGCCTAAACCACTGACCCTGCCGATCAGAAGGTCGGCGGTTCGAATCCCTGCGACGGGGTGAGCTCCCGTTGTTTGGTCCCAGCTCCTGCCCACCTAGCAGTTCGAAAGCACACCAAAAATGCAAATCGATAAATAAGTACTGCTCCGGTGGGAAGGTAAACGGTGTTTCCATGCGCTGCTCTGGTTTCGCCAAAAGCAGCTTAGTCATGCTGGCCACATGACCCGGAAGCTGTCTGTGCACAAATGCTGGCTCCCTCGGCCAGTAAAGCGAGATGAGCGCCACAACCCCAGAGTCATTCGCGACTGGACCTAACGGTCAGGGGTACCTTTACCTTTTTACATTTTGGAAAGTTATTTGTCTGCCTGTGTGTATGTCTGTTCTCTAGGTATTCAGACACTTCTTGAGATACCACTGCCCAATTTGGTACAAAGATTCCCAAGATGGAGAATCTGGTTTTTGTCTATATTTAGAAACTGCCAGGAACCATTTTGAATCAAGATGGTGGACAGAACTGTTCCAAACTGCACTGATTTTGACACCTTTGAAGCCATCATTGCACAATATGATGTGGCTGTTCTCAGGATCAACAAGTGGGTTTTAACCTATATTTGCATACCATAGGACACCATGTTGACTCAAGAACCATTCCAAACTGCATACTAAATATAGAGATTTATTTTAGCCTACTTCTGAGGTTATCCAGAAGGTGATTAGCAGTGCAACCCTATGTGTCCATTGAGAAGGAAACCTTGTTGAGTACAGTGAGACTTATTTTCAGGTAAGTGGGTATCAGAATGCCATAATAATAATAATAATAATAATAATAATAATAATAATAATAATTTATTTGTACCTTACCCATCTGGCTGGGTTTCCCCAGCCACTCTGGGCAGCTTCCACAAAGACCAAAAATACACTAAGATGTCACACATTAAAAACTTCCCTGAACAGGGCTGCCTTAAGATGTCTTCTGAATGTCAGGTAGTTGTTTCTTTCCTTGACATCTGATGGAAGGGCATTCCACAAGGTGGGTGCCACTACTGAGAAGTCCCTCTGCCTGGTTCCCTGTAGCTTAGCTTCTCGCAGGGAGGGAACTGCCAGAAGGTCCTCAGAGCTGGACCTCAGTGTCTGGGCTGAACGATGGGGGTGGAGACACTGCTTCAGGTATACTGGGCCAAGGCCGTTTAGGGCTTTAAAGGTCAGCACCAACACTTTGAACTGTGCTCAGAAACGTACTGGGAGCCAATATTGGTCTTTCAAGACCAGTGTTATGTGGTCTTGGCTGCCGCCCCCAGTCACCAGTCTAGCTGCCGCATTCTGGATTAGTTGTAGTTTCCGGGTCACCTTCAAAGGTAGCCCCATGTTGAGCGCGTTGCAGTAGTCCAAGGTATGTCTCTTGCTACATAGCAGATTCAGCCCATAATATTAGAGCTTCCATAAAGCAAGGCACTGGAGAGTGGTTGGCAAAAGACAGTCTCCATGTTGCTTTCATCGTGCATCTTTGTCCCTTGGATGCATTGGGATTCCGTTATCCTTTGAAACTGCTGGCAGGCATGCGGAAATCCCAGAATAATCAGTATTGCCTAGAAACTACTAAACAATGAGGAGGTTGGGATGCCACAAATCAGTGTTCTACAATGGCAGACAGAATGGTTGGCCTGCCCATCATTCTGAAAACTGATCAAGAAAATGCACATCCTTATCTTTTCTTTGCATGGGAAGATTTAATCTAGGGGAGAGAAAAGATGGCCTAGGTATTAAAATTTAGGAAACGATAGCTTGAAGCATGCACTGGATACTAGTGTAAGTGTTCTTGTGTTACCTATCGGCCTCCTTCTGCTATGCGTGTCCCATTCCTCTATGGGAAGTGTTGCAATCTTCCTATGGAGGCGTATTGTGGAACAGCTTGAAAATGAACACCTTGCGATGCTCTGTTGACACATCCTTTCGCTCCAGCCCCCAGTCAAGTTCGGCAACTGTTTATTGATGCACATCCAGCCAAACAATAGAGATCATCTCATAATTGCTTCCTTCTATTCTTCCAACTGCTAGACAAAATGCAGGCTATAAAAATAAATCCATATTCAGCACAATTATTCTACAATAGCAGAATGGCTGTGAGTTTATGCTACCTCCTTATCTGAGAACCATTGTCTCAGATATTTATAAATGAGACCTCTCCCATGGCATTTGGGCCCTCAGACCTGAGGGGGTCAAATGTGGCCCTCTGGGTCACAGTTTCTGTTCCCTGGGGTTCTCCCCTGGATTTGCCCCTCAACAGATTCCTTGAGTGTTTGTGCCTGGCTGGAATATGACTTTAGTTGTTATATACCAAGACAGAGAGTGTAGAGGTATGTGTGAGTGTATGTGTGAGTGTGTAGAAGTAAGTTAGCAATGTTGCTGCTCCCAGTTTTGCATCTGGACCCACTGAACACTGGTGTCACAGTCCAGTTCATGGGTGATCGAAGTCCCGGCTGGGGACGTTGGGACCGGGGGCAAGATGGCAGGGTGGGAGCAGGAATGGGAGTCCAGAAGCCAGGAGTCTGGAAGCCAATAGTCCAAGGGTCAGAGAGGTGGGAGTCAAGAAGGCAGGGGTCTGAGGGTCAAGAAGCAAGGAGTCACAAAGGCAGGGGTCCGAGGATCAAGGAGCAAGGAGTTACGAAGGCAGGTGTCCGAGGATCAAGGAGCAAGGAGTCAAGGAACCAAATGCAGCAAGGCAGGGAACGTGTTGCTGTGGCAAAGAGCTGAAAGGAAATTCTGACCTTATATCCCTTCCCAGCTCTTGCCACCAGGTGCTGTGAGTCACCAATCAGCCTTACCTCTGAGGCCATGCCTTGCCTCTTCAGAACAAACTTAGGAAGGCCCCAGTCCTGGTCACAGGGCCTGGCTCCTGCATGCACACCTGACAACTGGTCTGTGGCCCCTGGAAGGTTTCACACGTGTGAATGTGTCCCTGGAGCTGAAGAAGGTCCTACATCTCTGTCTACAGAAAAGCAAAAAAAAACATGCTTAGCTCACTCTTCTCTCTGCAGGTGCTAAACTGTTCAGACACTGCAAGCTTCGAATCCATGCTAAATAATTTCCAGTCCTGAGGTCTGTCCAGAAGTATGTCCAGCAGGAACAATTTGCAGAATATCTTGCATGTCCCTGAACAGATTTACCTAGAACTCTCCATAGACTTTGGGGGACTCCTGCTCTTGATAGAATTCCACTCCTCCTGGAAGGAATAGATCCATAGCTTGGGGATGCTTCTGGGTCTAACACTGCTGCTACTAGAGGCTCAGGAGACTTTGTGGCTAGGAGTGCCTATTTCCATAACTGGGTGGTTCTTGGACAGAGATAACTTGGCCAAGTATTCTAGGTCCTTGTGTGATGGCCTGGGAATCCGATTCAGAGGCTGAACCAGAGGAATCCCAGCCTGCACAGGAGTCCCTGCCTCCAGGGCCGGCTGAGCTGGGGCAGGGCCTTGATTCTGAAGCGCCTGCACCTGTGCCGGATCCTTAGGAGCAGGCACCAGGTGAATCCACTCTGGCTCCGGAGGCGATTGAGGACGCATTGTCTACAGGTGCGCCTCTCCCAGCCTTGTCAGGGGAAGGTGAGTCTCCCCCTGGGTCCAGTAACCCTCCGGCCTCTCCTGAGCTGCAGAGGCTCAGGGCAGAGAGGCGGAGGGAACTGGTTTCTCCCAGGAGGAGTGCTCGCCTTAAGGCCAGGAGAGGCGGGTCACCTGGGGGCTGGGACCGCCCCTGGCCTCAGAGAAGATTTTTTTTTTTTAATAATATTTTTTATTAGTTTTATGAAATACAGAAAAAAGAACAAAGAACATATTATAAAAGTAGAAAAGGAAAGTTACAAATTTTTCTTACTCTTTTTTCCAAATCTGTTGGACTTCCCCACGTCCTCCCAACCCTGCATTCTCTGTGATACATAACGTCTGCAATTTGTTAACTTGTTTCAATACTTATTGTATCTTCCTTTTTATCATGTTACCCAATTTCAAATAAATTATGACCCAAATCATGTACGTTTTCATTTTAACATAATAAAGTTGTTTCATTATTCTATCTCTGACTCCTTGTACCTTAATTTCCATTTCTTTAATTTAACATTACTGAAGCTAGAATTTCCTAAAAGGTGCGTTTTTTAACATTCATACAACTTATAATGTTTTTCCAAATAGTCCTTAAATTTTTTCCAGTCCTCCTCGATTGTTTCTTCTCCCAAGTCTCGGATTCTGCCAGTCATTTCGGCCAGTTCCATATAGTCCATCAACTGCGTGTGCCATTCCTCCAGCGTGGGTAGATCTTGTGTCTTCCAATGCTTTGCAATCAGGATCCTTGCTGCTGTAGTGGCGTACATAAAGAAAGTTCTATCTTTCTTAAGCACTCTCTGGTCCACCATGCCCAGGAGAAAGGCCTCCGGTTTCTTAGGTAAGGTAAATCTAAGTACCTTTTTTAGTTCATTATGAATCATCTCCCAAAAGGCCTTCACTTTCGGGCAGGTCCACCAGAGGTGAAAGAATGTCCCTTCCGCCTCATTACATTTCCAACATTTATTGTCAGACAGGTGATATATCTTAGCAAGCTTGACTGGGGTCATGTACCACCGGTATATCATTTTCATAATGTTTTCCTTCAAGGCACTACATGCCGTAAATTTCATTCCGGTGTTCCATAACCTTTCCCAGTCTTCAAACATAATGTTATGCCCCAAATCCTGCGCCCACTTTATCATGGCGGATTTGACTGTCTCATCCTGAGTATTCCATTTAAGCAGCAGGTTATACATTCCCTGGCCTCAGAGAAGATAAAGGCCAGTCAGGTTGCGGGAGCAATGTCATTGAAGAGCTGTTTCGGCCAGCACCCAGTCCTGTTCCTCCAGAGTTCCTGTCCTTGCCTGGCTCCTCGCTTTGGACCCCGCTTCACCCGTGAAGGACAGTCTACCGACCCTCGATCCAGGTCCTGGACCTCGCCCAGAATCATGCTGGCAAAGCAGATCTCTGCTTCAGAGATGTTGAAATTAAAGCTAGCTTAATTGTACTTAAGTGTACCAGGACAACAACATGCACAAATCCTACTGCTCAACAGTTGTTTGGACACTGAATATCTGCACATGCTTTGGAATCATAGCATCTCAGACATTTGCACCTCAAGACTGGATACAGGCAACTTACTTTTTCTTTGTCTACTGCTGACTTCGTAGAGTCACCCGTAAGTGATGATTTCTGTCACTGCCAAATCAGACCCCATACAGCTAGTGAAAATCTGTACCTGCTACTGCTGGCATGTTTCCAAATCTCTACTATGACAACAGGAAAATGCTACATTTTGTAAAGAAGAAGAACAAAGAAACAGACAGCATGAGTTAGTTGGGGAACCAATTAAGCCAATTGCAATGGGATAATGCACTCTCCCTTCAGTAATTGATGGTGCTCATCACCTCCTATGACATGTGGAGAATTCCCTTACCACCTGATGCTACTTAAAAAAAAAAAATACCAAAAGGGCAACAGAGCAAGTGAATGCCATGATAAGCATGGTGCAATAACTCACGATGCTTCAGTCAATATTTCAGACGCTGTACTTCTCCGATTACCCCATAAAGAGGCCATGAGGGAAAGGATTAAAAGGCCTAGATGTGTTGATGGATTGCATGTGGAACCACAGTGCTCAGACACATGGCTAATTCTGCCCTGACATCCAATAAAAGCAGCACAGTGAAGGGGGGCTTAGCTCCAATGCTGCTTTCTCCAAATGAAAATAGTTGAACATGAAGTGCTATGTGGGGACTTATACTGGCTGGTGAATTTTTCAAGCCATCTCAAACCTAAGGGGTCACTATGCCAGTGTGGTGTAGTGGTTAAGAGCGGTGAACCTGGTTCGATTTCCCGCTCCTCCACATGCAGCTGCTGGGTGACCAAATGTCAAATCCAAACTCCTCCTCCTCCTCCTCCTCCTCCTCCTCCTCCTCCTCTCCTTCTCCTCCTCCTCCTCCTCCTCCTCCTCCTCCTCCTCCTCCTCCTCCTCCTTCTTCTTCTTCTTCTTCTTCTTCTTCTTCTTCTTCTTCTTCTTCCTCTTCTTCTTCTTCTTCTTCTTCTTCTTCTTCTTCTTCCTTGTTGTTCAAAACTCCCTCTTGATGGCCCAACACTTGATTTGACGAACACAGATGGCATGTTTTCTTCTCCACATCAATGAGCTTTGCACCAACTCTTGGCACCCATGACAAACTTAGTTCCCAGGATTATTGGGGGAGGGACCATGGCTGTTTAAGGTGGTATCATATCGATTCCAATGTATAGTGAAGATGGTGCCCGTGACTAGGCTAGATGACAGGTAAGAAATTTAAAAAATGCACACATATATGCAACATAGATACATTGGGCTGGGATGAGAGCCGATTACCAGGCAGAAGCGTGGTGCTTCCAAAGGCTACCCTCCTACTTCAAGTTGGCACCCCTGAAAGCAAGCGACAGCAATTTAAAGAAATAAGCAGGCGTTTCCCCCAAGGAGTGCAGAAAATCTTCACCTAAGAGGAATATGCTTTTTGGTGCTGCTGGAATAGGTGATGAAAAAATGGTCAAGCGTTTTGGCTCAGCCCCGATTCCATAGAAGAGTGGGGAATCTGTATCTGGATTCTCAACAGGTATGAAACCCTGTTGATTTCCACTATGCTTTCCCCAATTTGTACCAAGCCCAGATACGCTCCCACAAACCTCGGGTAGTTTTCAAGTTTCCTGGCAAGGGAGACACAAATAAAATGACTCCTTCGGCCGTGGTCAAGAGCTCCCACTGTGTTCATCCCATGAAACTTCTCGCCAACCCTTTACTCTGCGATAAATGCATTTTTGAAGCAAGTGCAACTACCCAGAGACCGTGTCCTGTTGTATATATGCTTCACTCTTCCCCTTTTCCCCATCAACCATCTCTAGAGTCCCCCTCTGTGTTGTTTTTACTGGTATTGATTTTTCTGTTCACAAGAGCATTCGAGACCCCCATGGCTTTAATCAGGAAATGAAGCTTCTTTCAATCTCAGCCCCATTCCCTTCTCAATGATACAAGATGACCTCTAAACTTCAGGCAGGCTTCAGCACCAGGCATCAAAACACGAGGAGGTGCAAAATGGCTTTTTTCAGACACATCCCTGGACATCTAAACTTAGACATGTTTGAAAGGATGCACAGCTTGATTTGCACCAGTCTCAACACTTTTGGAAATAGACAAGATGAAACTTTCCTCCATTCCCATTGGGGAGGAGACAGGGAGAAACAGATAACTGTTCACATTTATACTCATTTTCTACTAGTCAGCACATTCAGAAGAGAGGTAGCTGCCTTATACAGAGTCAGACTAACTAGCTCAGTGTGATCTACACCAGGGGTTCCCAAACGTATTTGGCCTAACACCCCCTTTTCAGAGAAAAAGTTGCTCAGCGTTCCCCTGGAAATCCATCTTCTTTAAGCGAAGAAACGGAAAGATGCTGTGACAAATTTATGTAGCTATATTTCTACCTATGTCCTACAACATAGTAAAGAAAGATGTCATGACCCTTGCATTTTGTGTGTTTATTTGGAAAAATATAAGAAGATTGGAAAATGTTTATTGAATATATGGGAATATATATGTACAGCTGAAAACGCTGGCAGCATTAAGAGAAATTCAACAGTGTAAACAAGTTTTGATGGATGCAATAATGGGATACTGAATGGTATAGTTTTTGTAAAATATGCAGGGATTTATGATATGTAAAATGAACCATGGAAAAAGAAGAAAGGAAGTCACTGATGTCTTAAGGATGTAAAATGAGTATTTTAAATTGTAAAACGGAAAACTTAATAAAATTATATACAAAAAAAATCGTATGATTTTAACTCTATGTTACATCAGTAAGCGTACGAAACATGTACGAAGGGTTTTTTTCAGAATTTTATTCTCTTCTTTCTTTATGCTTCCAGCACTCCCTTATTTTTATTCAACGTCCTCCTGGGTCGTTCCAGCATCTCACAGGGGGAATCATCGCCCACTTTGGGAAACACTGATGTACACGGTTGGGTGGCAGCTCTCCAGGGTTTTAGACAAGGGTAAACTACCTGGAGATGTATGGGATTGAACCTAGGACCTGACAGCATCATAGAATGAATGAATGTTTATTTTTATTTTTTTGAAAAATAAATTATTAAACAATTTCAACATAAGAAATTATCAGTCCAAATAATCAATTACATTATTTTTTCTTGCTGTTAACCATATCCCAAAATATGTTACTTTTTTATGGATTTCTATCTCAATACTTTGCATCACCTCTTTTTTCTCTTTCTCCTTCATATTTTTAACTAATAACTTAGTTTTGTTTCTATTTAATTTAAATCCTGCCACTTCCCCAAATTCTTGAATCTTCTCTATAACTCTAGGGAGAGAGTTTTTTGGATCCTCCACTGTAATTACTAAATCATCTGCATAATCTTTGAATTTAAATTCATTTTCCCCCCAGTTTTTATCCCTGTGATCTCTTTATCTGCTCTTATATTTCTTGCAAGTACTTCCAGGAATGAATGAATGTTTATTATTACAGCTAAATAGCCAGCATACAAAAACCAGAATTTCAGCATATTTTTTACATAATCATTCAAACGGTCAGTGTAGATTTTAACAAGAGAAATGTAGAGTGGGAAAGGGATTCCAAGGGTCATTTAATCTACCACTGAGATTCATGCAGTCCATCCCCTCAGATGGATAATTGTCCCATTGAAGTGTAGTAAGCCTTTTCTGGTCTCTATCTAACATAATTTCTCTGTGGAGTTTGCATATTTGCTATATCCAGATCTGTATCACTTTTGTATCAGCTGCCATGCTTTCTCCAGATAACAATGGGATTTTTTTTTCCTTAATGGAATGTTGTTTTAAAAGGGAGTTAGAGACCCTGTCTCCCTCATTCCCAAAGGACAGTCCTCATGGAGGTAAAATCCCCCAGACTCCAGCCTCAACAGACTCTCCTGTTGAAGAGAGTCAATGGCCAACATGGGTAGAAGGAGCCATACAGGAGCCCTTTACTGCCTAGTGAAGCATTCCATTCCACAGTAAAAGGTAAAGGACCCCTGGACGGTTAAGTCCAGTCAAAGGCGACTATGGGGTTGCGGCCCTTATCTCACTTTCAGGCCAAGGGAGCTGATGTTTGTCCACAGACAGCTTTCTGGGTCATGTGGCCAGCACGACTAAACTGCTTTTGGTGCAACGGAATGCCATGATGGAAACCAGAGCACACGGAAATTCTGTTTACCTTCCCACCACAGCGGTACCTATTTATCTGCTTGCACTAGCATGCTTTTGAACTGCTAGGTTGGCAGGAGCTGGGACAGAGCAATGGGAGCTCACTCCATTGCAGGGATTCGAACCGCTGACCTTCCGATCAGCAAGCCGAAGAGGCTCAGTGGTTTAGACCACAGCGCCATGCGCATGCCTTCCATTCACCACTGCCTAATGCAATGCCTCTCCACTTTGGGACCGGGCACTACATTCTACCTTAACAATTGGAGGATACATGCCTTTGAATGGCAATTGTTGGGACTTACAGGTGGGGAGTGCATTCAGCTCCTGTTTGCAGGCTTCCTATAGGCATTTGGTTGGCCACTGGGAGACCAAGATGTTGGAGTTGATGGGCCTTTGGCTTGACCCAGCAGCCAGGCTCATCTTAATATTGCTCACAAAGCAAAATAACAAAATGTCTCCAAACAATTCATGTTTTTGCAAAACCCATTGACCAGGCTAAGATCAAAATTCTCTGAAACCAGAAGCATTTTTATTGGGCATCGTAGGGAGTGATATAAATAGAAAAGAATGTAAGCTGTTTTTATATGCAACGACGGCAGCAAGAATATTATTGGCACAAAAATGGAAGCAAGAAGAATTACCGACGAAAGAAGAATGGAGGATGAAATTAATGGACTATGGAGAACTAGATAAACTAACAGGAAGGATTCGAAATCTGCAGGACCAGAAATTCACAGAAGACTGGTGTAAATTTACAGATTATTTGAAAAGTAATTGTGATGATCAGACTATGTTTGTAGGTTTGCAAGAAGTTTTGTGAGGTGAATTATTGGAACTATTTTCAAAAATGGATAAAGGGGAGGATGGTTAGTTAAGATAATTAAAGGCAATATGAATTTAAGAAATGCATAAGTGATTAAAACGGTGGATCATCAGAGGTGCTGATGGAAGTCAAAAAAAAAAGATTGTATAAGTGGTGAAGTTTTGTGGTATGTATTATAATTTATATGTTAAAATTAATAAAAAATTATTATAAAAAGAGGGTTAACGCCCTCATTTTGTACAGCCGGTGGTAACTACAGTATCAAACAGCAGAATCTTGGGACCGCAACTAGTTTTTTGATGGTGTGGGGAAGGGTAGGTGAGAGAACACTTAAACCCCGTTGATACACTGCAAAGATATTTGTGGTCATAAGGACTAAATCGTTGCCAAGGGCAACTTTCAAGCTGACCTACATTAACCCACACTTCCCTTTCAAAGGAACACACTTAAATGAAACAATGTAAATTGAAGCCTCACACTTTCAATTTGATTCCTGTAGGAGCCATGCCATCAAAACCTCAAATTTTATTTTCTTGATAGTATTTGCCTTGATTAAACCGTTGATTTGTTTTTAGAGCTATAATTATGATATTTCTTGAATGCACAGAATATAGTTCACATTCCATCCTTCTCTTTACCAATCCAGAGAGTGGGGACTGCATTGCTTTACTCCTTGTGCTACCTTGTGTCTAACCCAGCAAACTACAAAATATGCACAACTGCTTAAACACCCCCCCTCTTGTCCATCAACTCCACAACATTGGGGTAAAATCGTAAAAAAAGCTCAACAACTTTGGTCGGCCCTCACACATGTTCACTTCATCAAATCTGGCCCTCTTTGAAAAAGGTTTGGGCACCCCAGTTTTAAACTGCAGCCTTCACAACACCAAAACACAACAGGCAAAAGGAAGTTCTCCTTCACAATGCAGCATATGGTGAATCGATGTAACTCACTGTCACAAGGTGTAGCAATTGCCACTAGCTCAGATGACTCCAAAAAGGAATTTGGCAACTGCATAGGAGAGGAGGAGGAGGTCCATAGTCAAGTATTGCAATGTTCAGAGGCAGCAGGCCACTGCCAGCTGCAGGTGTCTGTACTTCTAGTCCAGGAAGGCTGAACTGGGAGCTAGTTCTTCAGTGGTTAAGAGGTTACATAAGATCTGAAGGCTCCACCTGTTCCTTGCTGGCAGCTTGATATGGGAAGATAGATCTCCTGAAAAGACTCGTGAAGATAGCTGGGCACTTTACCAACATTTCTGAAGCTCTTGCTGGCCTCACCATCTTACCTATTCCCGCAGCCCTGGGGGAGACCCAGGTGGCTGGTGCTGACACCTCTGGACCTGAGAAAATGATGTCTTCTGGTGGGTCTCCATGGCTGCTGGCAGTGTGGAGAGTTGCTGTGATGCCTTGCGACGCTTGCTATGCCCTGAAAAGGCACAGGGTATGTGACCAGTCCTGAAGACTAGATAGAGAGTCTCAAGGAAGCACATTTGGTCCCTGGACTTGAGGTTTCCCACTCCTATTCTATGGCATGGTGCAATGTTTAAGCTTCACGCAGAACTTTTTGGAAACTTCAGGTCTACTGTGAACTTTGGGAACATTCAAGCCGTCTATTTGTGGATCGCACAGTTCACTCCATACCAGCCCCCAAATCAACCTTGACCCACACCCCACCTACCTCAGTAGATGCTTGCTTGGTATTTCTGTCAGGTTGTGCTATTTGAAACAGTCCTGGGTGCTGTTTTGGGGTGAAAAGCAAGATGTATTTTCAACACATGAAAATCAGGAATGAGCCATGCTCTACCAGTTCCAACTGGTGCGTATTTTAATCTCATTTTATTTCAACAGCTCTTTCTTCTCGAGTGCTTGCTCCGCGCAGAGATAAAGATAAGACGTTCTCCCACTGGAGACGCAGGATAAAGCAGCTTGAGCAGAAAAAATGTACACTGATTCAATTCTCTTAATGACTGGTGATTCCGGTTGGCTAGGTTGCTGTAAAAGGAGTGTAAGGCCACAGATGCACAGACTCTACACCTCTACACCTGCCCACATACCAAGGAGTCATTCTTCTGTTCTTTGGTACCATAGGGCTTCGGAGACTAAGACTAGATTTGCACCCATTCTTAGAAACGGCATAGCAAGCACAAATACAGTGGTACCTCGGATTGAGTACTTAATTCGTTCCAGAGGTCTGTTCTTAACCTGAAACTGTTCTTAACCTGAAGCACCACTTTAGCTAATGGGGCCTGCTGCTGCCACCGCGCCGCCAGAGCCCGATTTCTGTTCTCATCCTGAAGCAAAGTTCTTAACCTGAAGCACTATTTCTGGGTTAGCGGAGTCTGTAACCTGAAGCGTATGTAACCTGAAGCGTATGTAACCCGAGGTACCACTGTATTACATATGGTATGCACAGTTGTTTATGGTTTTTATATTATGTTATATATTAAAGGATTTTGTGGAACTGTAACAACCCTTCATATGGATTACTGCAACCACTACTATGCTATAAGATCCACTATCCTGTAATACAGTGGTACCTCAGGTTAAGTACTTAATTCATTCCGGAGGTCTATTCTTAACCTGAAACTGTTCTTAACCTGAAGCACCACTTTAGCTAATGGGGCCTCCTGCTGCTGCCACCGCACCGCCAGAGCCCGATTTCTGTTCTCATCCTGAAGCAAAGTTCTTAACCTGAAGCACTATTTCTGGGTTAGCAGAGTCTGTAACCTGAAGCGTATGTAACCTGAGGTACCACTGTACACAAAGCATTTCCTAGCATGGGGATCGCTCTGTGTCAAGCAACTGTAAACAGAATGGAGCTTTCACCATGAGAAAAGGTGGAGAATCTTGCCTATGTTTCTGTCACTGCATCTTCAGGGATAAAGGTCCATCTAAAAGAGATACTTGGGTGAAATAACAGCACATTTTGTACTGCTCATGGCCCTTCATATGCATTATCTTGATGCAACCCCCAACTGTAAGGCAGGTCAGTGTTAGCCACATATTGCAGGTAGACAGATTGGTGGGTGGTACCCATTGTTACTAGCAGAGAGGAACGCAGAGAAACTATAATAATTTATAATAATATTTTATTATTTATACCCTGCTCCACCTACTAGTAGTGGAGTAGGTGGAGTAGGAGGTGCCTCCCCTCTTACTTTCAGCCAATTGGGGTGGAACCAATGACAGGCAAATCCACCGCTTTTGAACTGCTAGGTTGGCAGGAGCAGGGACTGAGCAACGGGAGCTCACCCTGTCATGGGATTCGAACCGCCGACCTCCTGATCAGCAAGTCCTAGGCTCTGTGGTTTAACCCACAGCTCCACTCTCATCCCTGCCCTCTTTTCCTTAAAGGTAAAGGTAAAGGTACCCCTGCCCGTACGGGCCAGTCTTGCCAGACTCTGGGGTTGTGCGCCCATCTCACTCAAGAGGCCAGGGGCCAGCGCTGTCCGAAGACACTTCCGGGTCACGTGGCCAGTGTGACATCGCTGCTCTGGCGAGCCCTATTTATCTACTTGCACCCGAGGGTGCTTTCGAACTGCTAGGTTGGCAGGCGCTGGGACCGAGCAACAGGAGCGCACCCCGCCGCGGGGATTCGAACCGCCGACCTTTCGATCGGCAAGCCCTAGGTGCTGAGGCTTTTACCCACAGGGCCATGTAGAGTTTTATTATGTTTTTACATACATTGGGAGCCGCCCAGAGTGGCTGGGGCAACCCAGTCAGATGGGTGGGGTATAGATAATAAAATTAGTTATTATTGCTATTGTTGTTGAATAGAATGTCCCTATATTCATCGGAGAAATGTTGAAGGGTATGAAACAATGCCAACTGAGGTATGCCAACAGGACTGGCACTCAGCATCTTCAAGCAGTCCAGGTACCCCAACAGGCAGTGGCGTAGCATGGGGGTGCAAGGGGGGCCGGCCGCACCAGGCGCAACATCTGGGGCTTAGGGTTAGGGGGCGCAAATCCATGGGTTAGGGGGCGCAAATTACTTGCCTTGCCCCGGGTGCTGACAACCCACGCTACGCCACTGCCAACAGGGCATGCTATTGATACTGTCCCTTTTCCAAAAAGGGTTTGGGAACTCAGACGCTTCCCTAGAACAATCTTATACTGGGGGCATTGTGGGGGATGTAAATGTGTGGTCCTGCCCACCGCTGAGCAGACTGCTGTTGCTCATCATTATTTAAAGCCCTATATGGCCTAGAACCCTTGTACCTACGGGACCGCCTCTCCTGATATGTCCCACGGAGGACCTTATGGTCTTCAAACAAAAACATCTTGGAGGTCCCGGGCCACAGGTATGTTAGGCTGACCTCAAGCAGAGCCAGGGCTTTTTCGGCTGTGGCCCCGAACTGGTGGAACGCTCTATCACAAGAGACTAGGGCCCTGTGGGACTTGACATCTTTCCACAGGGCCTGCAAGACAGAGCTGTTCCACCAGGTCTTTGGCCAAAGAAGAGTTTGGATTTGATATCCCGCCTTTCACTCCCCTTCAGGAGTCTCAAAGCGGCTAACAATCTCCTTTCCCTTCCTCCCCCACAACAAACACTCTGTGAGGTGAGTGGGGCTGAGATACTTCAAAGAAGTGTGACTGGCCCAAGGTCACCCAGCAGCTGCATGTGGAGGAGCGGAGACGCGAACCCGGTTCCCCAGATTATGTGACTACCGCTCTTAACCACTACACCACACTGGCTCTCAAAGCACAGTCTGACCCCCTCCTTTGATAATCCTCACAGAACTCTAGCCCAATGTCTGCCATTAATTTGATTTTGAATTGATTTTCGAATGAATCGATTGCTGTGTTACTTTTATATTTGTTAGCAGCTCGAAGCTTGGCTTTGGCTGGGGAGGGCGGGATATAAATTATTATTATTATTATTATTATTATTATTATTTCCAGTAAGCCAGTGGGAGTGCACTGGAAGGCACTGGCAAGGCCCCCTTCCAACCTGAAGCCAGCCCTCTAAGCCAGAGATTCTTGCTCCAGGAAAGCTGGGGGAAGGCTTAGTCCCCAGAAACTTCCCCAGAGCAACAGCTCTCCTCTGAGGATTTCCTGCCCCTTTCCACTCCATTTCCCATTGACTCCAGGAGAGTCACTCCTGTGCAGCTGGCTGCTTTGGCGCTGCCAAAGGGCTGCAAAAGGAAGCCTGCAGCAAATGACCTTTCAGCCCCCGCTGGTGTCAGCTGGCAGCATGAGAATTTCTGCACCCACACACCCTGGTCTATGACTCTCCGATTTCAAATCCCACCGGGACCGCAGGCACAGCACACGCCCCCGTACTTGGGAATGTGAGCTCTGCAAAAGCACTCAGTGCCACTCTGAGCGAAATGCTGTTACCTTGGCAATTGTTACTGTGAGTCGCTGGGAAGGGGAAGGAGAGGGGGGAAATAGAGAGTTATCGTTGGGAGACCTGAAGACGAAATGCTCAGTTCTGAAATGAGCAGGCTGGTGTCAGGTGATCTTGAGAAGAAGACCATCAGAACCTGAGAAGAACCTACTGGATCAGACCAGTGGCCCACCTTGTGTCCTGTTCTCACAGTGGCCAGCCTGATGTCTATGGGAAACCTGCAAACAGGATTCGAGCTTTTATTCAGAAGCATTGCTGCTTCCGATTGTGGAGGCAGAGCTCAGGGATTAGACAAATTCATGGAAGAGAAGGGCTATCAATGCCTACTAGCCATGATGGGCATGCTCTTCCTTCACAGCTGGAGGCAGTAATACTTCTGAACACCAGTTACTGGAAACCACAGGAAGGGAGATGACTCTTGTGCTCAAATCCTGCACACTGGTTTCCCACTGGCACCTGGTTGCCCACTTGAGAACAGGATACTTGACTAGGCAGGCCATTGGCTTGATCCAGGGTTGACCTTTAAAGCCTTAATCAGCCTTGGCCCAGTATACCTGAAGGAGCATCTCCACTCCCATTGTTCAGCCCAGACACTGAGATCTAGCGCCGAGGGCCTTCTGGCGGTTCCCTCACTGCTAGAAGTGAAGTTACAGGGAACCAGGCAGAGGGCCTCCTCGGTGGTGGTGCCCACCCTGAGGAATGCCCTCCCATCAGATGTCAAGGAGATAAACAGCTATGTAACATCTGAATGCAGCCCTGTATAGGGAAGTTTTCAATGTTTAATGTTTTATTATGTTTTTAATACGGTGGACGCTCGTGTTGCGAATGTGATCCATGCTGGATGCATGTTTGCAACCCGCAGCATTCACAACCCGCGTCTGCGTGTCTGTGCATGTGAGGGTTGTGATTCGGCGCTTCTGCACATGCGCAAAGTGCGATTTAGCGCTTCTGCGCATGCGCGACTGCCGAAACCTGGAAGTAACTTGTTATTTCCGGGTTTTGGCGGCCTGCAACCCGAAAAAAACGCAACCTTAAGGTATGACTGTATTTTGTTGGAAGCCACACAGTGGCTGGGGCGACCCAGATGGGTGGCGTATAAATATGATGGTAATGAGTAGGAACCTCTGGTTTTTGTATCTTATCCTCTTTTTGCCTCTGGCAATGCCATTACTGCATGCCACCATAAGATTGCCCATGAGGTAAGGTGCCCCCCCAGCTGAAAAAGCTCCCCCACCCCTGCTGTTAGACAGAGCAGCACGACAAGAACTCAGGCCTGGCCCAGGGTGCTTCTCCACTTGAGGCAAAACAAAAAGTGCTGCCTCCAGCCATCTCCACCACTTCATCTGGAGTGCCCCCCCCCCATGCTGAAGATGGTGAGGGAGTACAAGATAGAAGCATGTAGTGGAGGAGAGAAGCATGTAGTGGAGGAGACAACTGCCTCACCATCCCTCGATGGCAGGCCAGCCCTACAAGGACCCAATATTGACACATCCTGTGTTCTAGCACAAGGTGTCCCCTTTCAATAAGAGAGGAAATTGCCATGCCCTCGGAGGTGTTCCCTGAATGTGCTGAGCATTTTGTTTCATTCTTTTTTAAAAACAAAACAAAACACTTGTTGTGTGTGATGTTGGAGCACAATAGATTGAAATAGCTTCCTTGGCAAGGTGGAAAACCTTCACCTCTTATTTTCAGGCGTTTCAATGGAAGCAGCTTACGCAAGCAGTGGAGTGGACTTCAACGGTGAAGGAAGAGAGAAAGACGCCGCCCAGGTTCCATTGTCAGGAGTTTTGTCATCTCTCCAAAAGACCAAAATAGGGATGATTGTTACCACAAAAATTACCCTGAGCCACACATGGCATGACAACAATGCCACAAGCACACACACGTACACATATACAAACTGTTCTTTCAATACTCAAGTGAGGGATACTTCCTGCAACCACCTCCCCACTGGGCCTTTGGAGCTTGCTTGAAAGGAGAAGGAAGTCCTAGACAATGGAGATCAAGTGCTTTGGGCGGAGAAGCTACAGGGGAGGAGGAGGAGGAGGAAGGGGGAGGGAGGAAGGAAGGAAAGAAAGAAAGAAAGAATAAGGGATAGGCACACAGAGGCCACTTGCATTCCAAAATAGGCCCTTGGCTGTTTTCAAGACCTCTCCTTGTTTCCTGTTTTTTTCTCCCCTCCCCTCATTCCCCTTCCTCTAAGTGGTCCATTGATGAGTTGCCAAGGGTGACCAGAATGGTCAGCAGAGGCAGGCAATGAATGGTGTGGGTTGCAACGACGGCCCCTTCAACAAAGACCAAGCCACAGGGGATCCTTGTCAATGAGGCAAGAGGGCTTGGCCAAGTGACAAAAAATCTCAGGCGTGGAGAATTATGCCTTTGGCGTTGTGATCACGCACCAGCTACTGCTTTCTGACTGTAATACCTGTTTGACAATGGAACAAGCTACCTTGAAAAGGTGGTGGACTCTCCTTCATGGGAGGGTTTTAAGCAGAGTTGGGGTGGCCATCTGTCAGGGATTCCTTAGTTGAAGTTGCATGAGCCTTGGGAGTGCCTTTCCAGCTCTACAGTTCCTTGATTCTGCTTGTTTGCTTCTATGGGCCAAAGAGGTCGTGTGGCAATGCCTGACCTCTACAAAAGCTTCCAGGACACATCTGTGGTCTGCTGTGTCCTACGGACAATCCTAATGTAAATGTATATTTGTTGCTCTGCCTACTTTTGCCTTCACCTCTGCCCCTACTGTTGGTGGCGCTGTGGGTTAAACCACAGAGCCTAGGACTTGCCGATCAGAAGGTCGGCAGTTCGAATCCCCACGACGGGGTGAGCTCCCATTGCTCGGTCCCTGCTCCTGCCAACCTAGCAGTTCGAAAGCACGTCAAAGTGTAACTGGATAAATAGGTACCACTCCGGCGGGAAGGTAAACGCTGTTCCCGTGCACTGCTCTGGTTCGCCAGAAGCGGCTTAGTCATGCTGGCCACATGACCCGGAAGCTGCACGCCGGCTCCCTCGGCCAGTGAGATGAGCGCCACAGCCCCAGAGTCAGCCACGACTGGACCTAATGGTCAGGGGTCCCTTTACCTTTAAGGAAAAGTGGGACATTCCAGAATCAAATCAGAAACCAAGACAGCTTCTGTAAATACGGGACTGTCCCTGGAATAAAAAACTTGGGAGGGTCTGTTGTTTCAGATACTGTGGCTTTTGATCTTCTTTGCCTGGGCATGTCTCTGTGCAGGACTCTAAGCCCTAGGTTCAGCTTCCAGGTTCTCAAATGTATTCTAAGGGAATCCCATTTGGCCTGACTCTGTCTAGGCTAACAAACATGCTTCTTGACAGCTGGTGTTCACTTCCTGCTTCTTCCCCCATCAGTGCCCATTTCCTGTTTCCTCCTCAGCCGTCAGCCACTTATAGTGACACAGTTTCTGGCTGAGAATTCTACCTTAGCTCTAGAATCTACTCTATTCTTTAGCCCTAGAATCAGGGATGGGGAACCTGTGGCTCTCCAGAAATTACTGGATTCCAGCTCCCATCAGTCCCAGTCAGCACTGCCAAGGCCCAAGGATATTAGGAGTTGCAATGCAAGAACAGCTTTCACCACTCTTCAGAGGGGTGGGTTGGTATTTGTATAATGTTGAGTTTATCAGCATAAATTCCAAATGCCCCTTCTGTATAACTTCACACAGCTGGGGAAACTGCCAACATCCTCTGGAAGACGCAAATGGAGCCCATTTTCCACCTCAGCCCAAATAAGATGACTAAGTGAGGCCGTGGGCCTCTCCGCTTCTTTTCCTTCCAGTTATTGATCAGAAAGCGAAAGATGTCAGCCATTGTGAATGTAGCGGTGTTTAAACCACTTGAGAGTCATTAGAGTGCTGATCTCCCGTCTTACCATTTCCTTTGTTTCCTGGGGTGAGAAACAAGGACGGGATCTGATTCACTGACAACCCGTCTTTCCCATTCATGAAAAGGTAGAAATGAGTCAGTAAACAAAGTCTTGAGGCATGAAATCGAGCACAAAAGGAACTTTCCAAGAGCTGTAGCTTTGCAGTAGAGCAACTCGGTTGCATGTGTAAGGACCCGGGTTCAACCCTTCCTGACATCCTGGAGAAATGCTGCCAATCTGAAGGAGGAGTAGGAGGAGGAGGAGGAGTTTGAATTTGATATCCCGCTTTATCACTACCCTAAGGAGTCTCAAAGTGGCTAACATTTTCTTTTCCCTTGCTCCCCCAAAACAAACACTCTATGAGTGAGTGAGGCTGAGAGACTTCAGAGAAACATGACTAGACCAAGGTCACCCAGCAGCTGCATGTGGAGGAGCGGGGAAGCGAACCTGGTTCACCAGATTACAAGTCCACCGCTCTTAACCACTACACCACACTGGCTCTCACACCACACTGGCTCTCTCAGGGTAGATGACACTGGCCTAGATAGACCAATGGTTTGTCTCAGTGTATGGCAGTGTCTTATGTTTGTGTTTTGCGGGCAGGGATGGAACTCAGTAGCAGAAGGACCCAGGTTCAGCTCAGCATCTTCAGGAAGGAGTAGGAACGCCCTCTTGTCTGAAACCCTGGTGTGATGGCCTGAGACTCGGGCTCAGACTTGGAACCAGAGGAGTCTCAGTCTGCACCAGATCCTTTGCCTCAGGCATTATCGGAACCAAGTCTGGGGCCTGATCCTGAAGAGTCTGAGTCTGCACAGGTTCCCCTGCAACAAACACCAGCTGGGCTGAGTCAGGGGCCTGAGCCTGCCCTGGCTCCAGATGCGGGGATGACCTCATTGCCTTCAGCTGGGCCATCACTTACAGCTGCTCCACTACCGGTTTGGTCAAGGGAGGCTGAGGCGGCCTCTGGGTCTAGTAACCCACCAATGTCTCCCGAGCTGCAGAGACTAAGGTCTGAGAGAAGGCGAGACCTGAGTACTCGCAGGAGGAGTGCTCGCCTTCGGGCGAAACAGGGAGGTGAGTCACCGGGGGATCAGGACCGGCCACTACCCCGACAAAGATATAAGGCTGTCGGACCTTGCCCAGTTGCATACATTGCCGTATGCTAGATCCTGCCCCTGTCCTTGCCTGGTTTCCTGCCTCATGTCCTGCCTTGGCCCTATCGGACTGACTCCCAGTGGAACCTTCAGATTCTGGACCGGTCCTGGACAGCGTTTCACGGGTTTCCCCCGGGCCCAGCACAGCTGGGAAGCCATTGCCAGTTAGTTTTGATAGTACTGGGCTGGACTGACCTGCTTCTGATATTCTAACCTGATGTGGCAACAATTAGATCCAGGCTGGGCTTTAAATAATGTTCTCTTGTATTGGATGAAAATAAATCCCTTTTTCAATTAATTGTTGCTTGTTTTGTTACTGGGTGTATTCTGCATGACTCCTGTGCTCACCTCTTTGTTAGCAATTAATTCTGAACATGCATGAGGTCAGTTGCATTCAGAATGAGTCTAGACCATTTTTGTGGTGTGCATATGCCCTACATACATTCTCAGAGTGCTTTTGTAGCCAAAAATCAACAGCTCACAAAGCATGGGGGTTATCAGCAGAGTCAGGGAAATGCCCAGGGTTTGCAGAAGTATGAAAGAAGTGTGTTTTTTTTGGGGGGGGGAGCTAAGGGGGTGTGAATTCCCACCGCAGCAACCCTTTGCAAACTGAGCATGCTCACTAGGCTCAGATCAGGGACCGTGTCGGGAGGAAAGCAACAAGCCATAAAGGAAGATGAATGAAACGGAATATCTTGGAAAAGGTCATGACTACATGGAACCTAAACAAGACAGCTCCATGATGCAACATTTTGCTGCAGGTCCCAATTTAAGGTCCCACTTGGTTATTGCAACAGCTAAGTGAGATTGTTATATTCTTCAGCCTTCTAAACCTACAAGTCTGTAAAGAAAGACAAACAATGGCTTGGCACCTCCAAGTCAGTGGTGGAGCAAGATCAGGTGTCAGCAAGATTTCTTGTCACTCCCCCCCCCCATTGATTTTTTAAATTTTTGCCTGCAAAAATAGTTTGACTTTATTTCATTTTTTTCCCAGACCCAAAGTTGCCGCAGCGTTTCTCACAGAGTGAAATATACTCAGAGTCAAGTGTGGATTTCATACTCTTTATTCAGCTCATAGTAGTGAGGAATCAAAGTTCTCCCAAAATATCTGCTTTATATACATTATTTACACAATGGGCCACACGTGATTGGCTTATTCCAGGATTCTCCTGTGGGTCAATCAGGTTGCCGATTCACTTCCACCTGGAGCTGGATTGGGTGGCTCCTGCGGACCAATCATACTGCTGCATTGTTCTAGAACCAATCAGACTGCTGCCTTTTGGATCCTATTCAACTCAGTACATAACACAGATGTTGAGTGCTGCACACCTGGGGCAAACCACACCCACCGCACCTACTGTACCCACCTCACAATGCCTCTGCTCCAACTTCCCCCTTATGCAAAGTAGTACAGTGACCACTCACCTGTCTCAAAGGTAGGTAACTTTTGCGACCCGGTACGGGCTCCCTGGGCCTCCGGAATCATGCCATAGCTACCTGGCCATTGCTCTGTCCTCTGAGCTGGCCGCTGAGGTTGCAGGGTTCCTGCCTGGCCCTGGTTTAAATAAGCCAATCAGGGGTGGCTTGGGGGGTGGAGCCAAAACCAGGTAAGGAGGCTCCCTCCGACACAGGCTATTCAGCCAGTGCAAGTGATTCTCTAAGCACCATGTAGATACTTTTTGAACCTCCCACCTGTACGCTGATTCATCTCCACCTGTAATTGGACCCATTACAGTGGTACCTCAGGCTACAGACGCTTCAGGTTACAGACTTTGCTAACCCAGAAATAGTACCTTGGGTTAAGAACTTTACTTCAGGATGAGAACAGAAATCGTGCGGCGGCGGAGCGGAGGCAGCAGGAGGAGGCCCCATTAGCTAAAGTAGTACCTCAGGTTAAGAACAGTTTCAGGTTAAGAACAGACCTCCAAAACGAATTAAGTTCTTAACCCGAGGTATGACTGTATGGTAGTATCATCTGCAAACTTAATAATTATTCTTTTTCTTTACATTTCCAACATAAATTATTTGTTCTATACATTTTTGCTAGTTTCACTGGTGTTAGGTTGTTGTTGTTTAGTCGTTTAGTCGTGTCCGACTCTTCGTGACCCCCTGTACCAGAGCACACCAGGCACTCCTGTCTTCCACTGTCTCCCACCATTTGGTCAAACTCATGTTCATAGTTTCAAGAACACTGTCCTACCATCTTGTCCTCTGTCGTCCCCTTCTCCCTTGTCTTTCCCAACATCAGGGTCTTTTCCAGGGAGTCTTCTCTTCTCCTGAGTTGGCCAAAGTATTGGAGCCTCAGCCTCTGGATCTGTCCTTCCAGTGAGCACTCAGGGCTGATTTTCTTCAGAATGAATAGGTTTGATCTTCTTGCAGTCCATGGGACTCTCAAGAGTCTCCTCCAGCACCAGAATTCAAAAGCATCAATTCTTTGGCAGTCAGCCTTCTTTATGCTCCAGCTCTCACTCCATGGGCAAAATCCTCTAGTCCATCAACATAATGGAGGGTAGCGTGGTAACGTACCCCTGACATGGTGGTGTTAGCAGGACCCTGTTAGAGGGGTTTATACTGAGGGTCACTGACCATGGGTGCTGAGTGTATGGTCACATTCCCAGAACTTGGCGGGGGGAGGGGCAGCTGCGTAAACACACATTTTGCAGTGTCCCCCATAATTCCTGTCTGCTCCTGCTTAGCCTCAGACCCCAACTGAGGGCTGAGAGGGATACACACCCAATGCCTAAGCCAAGATTTCTTACATATGAAATTCAATAAAGTTGTGGCCTAATTTTTAATCCCATAACTACGCTGTGTTGTGTCTTATTCATCTGGGCCTGGCTCCTGGGGACGATGGGCCTGCGACTGGGCACACAAATCCCAGAATTAGTCACAGAATCAAGAAAATTATAGAGCTGGAAGGGACCCTGTGTGCAAATGAAAGCAAACCAAATGGAATGGAAGGGAGATTCAGCCAGATGTACAATTTCACTGGGTTTGTTTCTTAGTTTGTTTGGGATTTTTTTCCCCCTACCACTTCAAAACAAAACATAGTTTTTAAGTGTGACTGCCTTGGCACCAGCCAGCCACAGGTAATTGTACTAAATTAGACTTGTAAGCTACAATGCAATCTTTGCATTGTTGCAAGCGGACTATGCAATCTTATTGTTAGTGTCACAACAACCTTGTTAAGATAGTTAGACTGGGGGGGGGGGGGAATGCTCTCAGGACAATTTTAAAGCATTGTCTCTCACCTTTTCAGTTGCTGATCTGCATGGTTACAGTTGGTTTCAAATGCCATGTACTAGAAAACTTTACAAGCTGAGGTGTCCAAATGATTTAGCTAGAACCAGACTGGTCATCAAATTCAACTTCAAGCATCTAGTCCCTGATAAATGAAAGTATATCCTCCTTCCTGTCTCAGACCTGCATTTCTCATTTCCATACAAACTCTTATGTTTGCAACAACATCCCATCCCAGGAATCGCCTCTCCTTCTTATTCCACCCACATTCCTTTTTCTCTTGCAGAATTTTCCATTTTAACCAGCTCCCTATCCCATGACTTTAGCAGCCATTTTATAGGCAGATACTGGCAGGTGATTATCTCCATGCTGTGCTGAGCTTCACTCCACCAATTTCTGCTGATCAAACAGCAGTTGGAAGCACAGGAGGAGACCTGATCAGTTTTTCCTCTGAGCAGTCAGCAATGTTATTCTCCATGTGGGAGGCACGTTCGCAACTTGCAGCATTTGCAACCCGCGACCCACGCATCTGTACGATTTGGCGCTTCTGCACATGCGCAAAGCACGATTTAGCACTTCTGTGCATCTGCAAGTGCCGAAACCTGGAAGTAACCTTTCTGGTACTTCCAGGTTCGGCGCGGTGCACAACCCGAAATCACGCCACCTGAAGTGTCTGTAACCCAAGGTATTGAGGCATCTAATCATAAGCCTGCATTTTTATCAGAGCTTATATATTTCGATCAGGGCCTGTATATTAAAAAGAGCTTAAAGATTTTCAAATGTTTCATGCCAGGCAGAAGACTAAAAAACCTTGGCAAGATGTTTTTCCTCCTAGACAAGGGGGCCCCCTGATTTATAGCAGAAAACAATTCTCAAAGTCGTAAAAAGGGAATTACAGGCTGAGAGCGAGGACACTGACCCTACATATTACAGAAGATAAAAAAGGCTGAGAAAACATAATTAGGAGTGGGTAAATAGTAAAATAACACCATGTGCCTCCCATTAAAACTTGAGCCATATGTTCCTAAGGTTGAAAGGTCAAGAGCAAATTGAAAAGCAACTGGTCTGGCTGGCAGAAAGAGAGCATTTTTGGGAAGTCTTTTCTAAAGCTGTTTCTTTCTTAAACTGAGATCCTTTTAAGATTTCTTTTCCTTTTAAAAGGCTACCTATGATAATGTATGAAATATATTAGCTTAAATGTAATTATGCAAAGGATCTAGAAAGAAAGAAATGTTAAATGCTTATTTCATAGAGTCATATTGCAATAGGAGACCAGAGGGGCAAATGAGCCCAGCCTCCTGCCAGACAGGAGACGCCATCGAGCACTCCTGATATATGGTTGTCAGGCCTTTTGTTTAGACACCTCCAAATGAAGGAGATCTTTCAATGTTGATGTGAACTCAAGATCCTTGAAGATAAAAATTTAAGATTAACCATCTGTTTTGGAAGGCAATAGGGCAAGGAGGGCAAGAGGTGAGCTGGTAATTAAGATTCCTTGTTGAGACACATGTAAGATATATTACTACTTATTTGTCATTTATAGATATAAGAATATATAGCTCTTTGTGTCCCATAAAAGGACAGAAGGAAATGGGTGTATCTTTTGTGATTGGTTCTAGCAAACAGCCAATAGGAATTTCAACCAGGCTGATTGGACAGAGGCAGCCAGAGGAGGAGCAAGGGGGCTGGATTAAGGAAATATAAGTGCTGGCCAGAATGGCAGGAGGCCAGGCCAGAGCTTGGTAACCATATACCACTGTGCCTCTCATTTATTTGTCTGACAAATAAATTACTATTTTAATTTCTCTATTGCTGCGTTGAATATTTCATTCCAGCTAAGCGTTAACCACAAGCAGGGTGCTACAGTATGACTGTATAGCCAACGTCCCTTCTCCTTGTGCCCTCAATCTTTCCCAACATCAGGGTCTTATCAAGGGAGTATTCTCTTCACATAACATACATACATACAACATCATAATGTCATACAACGTTGCATGTGTGATGTCAGGACCTCATGTCAGGAGCCCTCAATCAACTTGAGAAGATGGCGCCTCCGATATGGATGAATGCTCAGTGAACGGGTAATCTGGAAGCACTTTTAATCAGAGGCCTTCCTGTTCAATGAAAGTGTTTCTTAGCTTCAGCTTATCTTCACTTATTCTTCTCTTCCTGTTTCCACCTTTGGCTTGTCCATGTCTTGAGGACTGTAAGTGCTCAGGGACATGCACTGCTTGAAATTGATTTTTGTTGTTGTTGCTGCTGCTGCCTACAGCACCCAACTTACATTTCAGGCACCCTGTTTAAAACAGAAGCTGTAATTGCTAGTCATGCCCAGACCTAACATCCCCAGACGTGGTTTGTGGCACTGAGCTTACAAGAATCACCGAGCAGAAAGGCACAAGTGCTGGCTGATTGATGCAAAATTGCTTTCCTCTACTTGGCTGTGTTCTCTCTCTCTTTCTCTCTCGCCATATGCTGGCGAACACCCCCAGGACAATGGATGACAATACATCTGGAGAGTGACAGTAATCATACAAATCTTGTCTGCTTTCAGAAATCCATAAGGTGGCCTTTAATGGCGTGTGACAGGCAGGGAGAATTACTCATTAAGACGTGAAAAATGTTCTCTCGGTCTGTGTTGGTGCGCAATCGTTCTTCGTGTGCATGTGTGTGTGTGTGTGTGTGTGTGTATGTGTGAATTATGGATGATCATGTGCATTTGTGATCAGCTGGTCCACTGGGGCTACTGGAAAAGGCCAAACAAGTTTCAGAAATTCCCCCCACAAAATCGCATTCCTACCCCTTGAACTTACAGAGGTAATTCTCTCCATTACCTGTTCTCTGTACTATCAGGTCTCTGAACCACTCTGCCAAATCCAGTCTAAACATATAGCTATGGCCATATGTCTCTAAGCAAAAAAACCCCATGGACTGTCTCAAATTCAGCCCTACTAGGAAGGTTCCCGCTCCATCTATTGTTTTGAAGTCTATATGGCACACCTGCTACAACAGATATAGGAGGAGTTGGGATCAAGAATAGCCTTAGATTATATCCAAGTCATGTATTGGTTCTGAGCATGCTCAAAGCTGTTTCTCTGAAAGCCAGATCCCCTCATAGGAAACAAGAGAAACAACAGGAAGTATTTTCTACTCTGAAGTGCTTTTTCATTTGGTGCTTTTATTGTGACTTTGCTAGAGAAAGAGAACAAGCAAGCAAAGGTATATCTCTTTCTATAATAAATAAATCTCTCTTTTTAACTTTTCTGAATAGGGGATTGGAAATAGCAATAGTGGATGGCTTTTGTTTGTAATAAAAACTCTGTATTAAACTTCCCCCTGCATTCACTCATTAAAAGCATCAGGAACAGCTTGGTGAGGCAGTACAAGTAGATCTGAGCCACAGGTAATTCCAGAATATTTTCCGTAGTATTTCCAGAAAAGGTACATTGATCTGTTTCCAACAAACCCCTCCCCTAGTTTAAATTCAGAATAGCTTGAATCTGGAGGAATGCAGGAAAATGCTATCACTATTGTATCTAGCTTGCTTTTACATTTCTCAAATGCAAGGTTTGGGCACTATGCCTGTATGAATGCACCGCCACATCGTTCCCCAAACCTGGAAGATATTTTCCCTAATTTCGGACATAACAGAGGCTGATTATTATTAATCCAATGTGATGTGTTCTAGAGATAATGACTTTGCATTTTCAGGGCATGCATTGTAAATATGTTCCACTGTGCTCTCGTGCGCCCTGCATCAAACGAAACCATTATTATTATTATTATTATTATTATTATTATTATTATTATCATCATCATCATCATCATCATCATCACCACCTTTCACCATTAAGGTCCCAGGGCGGGTTTCGGTATAACAAGACAATTTTCAAATAGTATAAACACAGACAAAGAAATCAGCAAACAATACACCCCCCAAGAGGCATCAAAAACCCAAAGACACATTTAAAAAATGAATAAAGGGAGGGCAGGGTGCCTTGGGAAGCAGAAAGAGGAGGTTGTGTGAGCATGTTGTTGTTTAGTCGTTTAGTCGTATCCGACTCTTTGTGACCCCCTGGACCAGAGCACGCCAGGCCCTCCTGTCTTCCACTGTTTGGTCAAACTCATGCTGGTAGCTTCAAGAACACTGTCCCACCATCTTGTCCTCTGTCGTCCCCTTCTCCTTGTGCCCTCCATCTTTCCCAGCATCAGGGTCTTTTCCAGGGAGTCTTCTCTTCTCATGAGGTGGCCAAAGTATTGGAGCCTCAGCTTCACGATCTGCCCTTCCAGCGAGCACTCAGGGCTGATTTCCTTCAGAATGGAGAGGTTGGGTCTTCTTGCAGTCCATGGGACTCTCAAGAGTCTCCTCCAGCACCATAATTCAAAAGCATCAATTCTTCGGCGATCAGCCTTCTTTATGGTCCAGCTCTCACTTCCATACATCACTACTGGGAAAACCATGGCTTTAACTATACGGACCTTTGTTGGTAAGGTGATGTCTCTGCTTTTTAAGATGCTGTCTAGGTTTGCCATCGCCTTTCTCCCAAGGAGCAGGCGTCTTTTAATTTTGTGACTGCTGTCACCATCTGCAGTAAGCCCAGGCCCACTCTGACTGGCAGCAGCTGTGATGGCCTGGGACTCGGGCTCCGACAGAGGAGTCTCAGTCTGCACTGGATCCTTTGCCTCAGGTGGCATCTGAACCAAGTCTGGGGCCTGATCCTGAAGAACCCCAGTCTGCACAGGTTCCCCTGCAACAAGCACCAGCTGGGCTGAGTCAGGGGCCTGAGCCTGCCCTGGCTCCAGATGTGGGGATTCCCTTGTTGCCTTCAGCTGGGCCATCACTTACAGCTGCTCCACTACCAGTTGGGTCAAGGGAGGCTGAGGCGGCCTCTGGGTCTAGTAACCACCGACGTCTCCCAAGCTGCAGAGACTAAGGTCTGAGAGAAGGAGAGACCTGAGTACTCACAGGAGGAGTGCTCGCCTTCGGGCGAGACAGGGAGGTGAGTCACCGGGGGATCAGGACCAGGTGTTACCTCATCAGAGATAACCCACCCCAGGTTGCAGAAGCAACATTGCTGTATGCTAGATCTTGCCTGTTACTCTGTGGCTGACCTAGCCTGGTTTCCTGCCTTGGCCCTGTCGGACTGACTCCTCGTAGAACCCTTGGATTCTGGACTGGACCTGGACCGCGTTACTCGGGTTACCCCCGGGCCCAGCACAGCAGCTTTCCAGAGTTTCACAGCCGTACCTTTAGATTCCAGGCATTGAAACTGCGACCTTCTGTATTGACAACAGGATCTCTGACAGTGAGCTGTCCCCTGTCCCTTTGTCTTTATGCCGCATCTGTGCAGTTGCATGTGACCAGGGGTGTGCCTGTGAGAGGACGCCCACAACATCCCCTGACGAGGGCCTCTGCTTTCTTTCACATATACCGTATTTTCCCATGTATAAGACGCTCCCGTGTATAAGACGCCCCCTATTTGGAGAGGGGATGCAAAATTAAGAAAATGGAGGGACATTGCCCGTAGTTGTTGAGCTTTTTAAAGGGGGGGGTTGCCAAAAATTGCTCACCCTGAACTACACTGCCACTCGCATGCGGCGCCTATCGTCTGTCCCCTCGCCTAGCACCCACCCGATTGCCATGGCAACACCAAATCAACACAAGACTTTGCCACAGCAACCAATGACACACCCAATAGCCACTCTCTCTCTCTCTCTCTCTCTCTCTCTCTCTCTCTCTCTCTCTCTGTGTGTGTGTGTGTGTGTGTGTATATATATATATAATCTTCCCCATCTTCAGCTCCCTTTTCCTGCCAGCCTCTCTCTGTAGCAAGTGACTCAGCCCTGACAGCTCAGATCGGGGGGCAGCCCCCTCAGATGCTGAAATGCCAGCCAATCTAAGCAGCAGATTCAGATTAAAAGCCAACTATTATGTACGTGTATGTGCATATATATAAATAATGGGGCTTCCCCCCCCCTTCTCCCTCCCTCCCTCTCCACGCCCCCTGGCATGGTGAGTCAGTTAATCAAGCCTGCTTTGTGATGGCATAGGGTACCATTGCTGGTGGGCAGAGACCAGCCAGCCAGCCAAAGATGGACATTTCCTGTCTCGCCCTGCTTTTGCAACAGCCCCAAGCGATTGCTAGGGAGAGAAAAAAGCCACAAGCCTAATTGGGATCGCATTCTGAGTTCCAGCGCTGCTCTTTGGGTTTTCCCTTCCAGATCTTGGGGGGGCTTTATTTGTGCCTGATCGGAGGGGAAATGTTCCTTTTCACAGATGAGACAGGGTTGAAATAAACACCAGTCTGTCTGCTCCGTTCAGTACCAGGGTCAGTGGGAGATCCTGCCTGCAGCAAATCCAGCTTTGCTTTATGTATTGCATTGTCCTGTGTTTGAGGAGGTTTGAATGGTGATTTCAGGAGGCTGGAGAAGGGGGTGGGGGAATGGTAGAGAAAAGAGGGAAGCAGTTCTGCGAGGGATGGAAGCACTACAGGAAAATGTTAAGCACCAGAGCAGTTTCAGAGTGGAAAATATATATATACAGTGGGCACTCGGACTGTGAACATGATCCGTGCAGGATACACGTTCGCAACCCACAGTGGCGCGTCTCCACATGCGCAGGTTGCGATTCGGCGCTTCTGTGCATGCACAAAGCACAATTTAGTGCTTCTGCGCATGCGCGACTGCCACAACCTGAAAAAAACGCAACCTGAAGTGTCTGTAACCCGAGGTATGACTGTACAGTGGTACCTTGGGTTACATACGCTTCAGGTTACAGATGCTTCAGGTTACAGACTCCGCTAAGCAAGAAATAGTACCTCGGGTTAAGAAATTTGCTTCAGGATGAGAACAGAAATCGTGCTCTGGCGCCGCGGAGGCAGCAGGAGGCCCCATTAGCTAAAGTGGTCTTCAGGTTGAGAACAGTTTCAGGTTAAGAACAGACCTCTGGAACGAATTAAGTTCTTAACCTGAGGTACCACTGTACTATTAAATCCCTTTCCTTTAAAAAAAGAAATGAAATGTTCTTGAATGCCTGTCAGAATAAAGCAGTCTTAACCTGCCGGTGGGAGGTCAACAAGATACAAGCCAGTCTAATGGGCACAAGAAGTTGGACATAATATTATGATGGCTGACTGGGAACAGTTATGGACCACAGGTATGAAGTTCACGGCATGTAATGCCTTAAGAGAGAATATAATGAAAATGATATACAGGTGGTACATGACACCAGTCAAGCTTGCAAAAATCTATCATTTGCCCGATAATAAATGTTGGAAATGTAAAGAGACCGAAGGTACATTCTTTCACCTTTGGTGGACATGCCCAAGGATTAAGACTTTCTGGGAGATGATCTACAATGAAATGAAAAAGGTATTAAAATATACCTTTCTGAAGAAACCAGAGGCCTTTCTCCTGGGCATGGTCAGCCAGTTGGTGCCAAAGAAGGATAGAACTTTCTTTATGTACGCTACAACAGCAGCAAGAATACTTATTGCAAAGTATTGGAAGACACAAGATCTACCCACCCGGGACGAATGGCAGATGAAGGTGATGGACTACATGGAACTGGCGGAAATGACTGGCAGAATCCGAGACCAGGGAGAAGAGTCGGTGGAAGAAGATTGGAAGAAATTTAAAGTTTATTTACAGAAACATTGTAAAATTAAAGAATGTTAGAAGGATGCTGGAATGAAGTTATGTGGTTTGAGCAATTATTAAGACAAAAACAAAGATGGAAAGGATTTGCTGAAATAGTTAATTGAACTAGAATACAAAAAAGGGAGGTGTGAGGAGGTCAAGGAAACAAGCAAATGAAAGATAAGTTATGGAAAGATTGATTTGTTTTTTAATTGTTTCTATTTTTCTGTGTTTTCTTTTTTTCTCTCTTTTTTTACTTTTGTAATTTTTTGAAACTTTAATAATTTTTTTTTTTTAAAAAAAGATACAAGCCAGTCTAGCTTCTCTGGGGAGGGAGTTCCAAAGTTGTCTGGGAGCAGCCACTAAGATGGCCCCCTCCCATGTCCATCCGTCCCAAGCATGCCTGTGTGGGTGGTGGAAGAGAGAGAAGAGGGTGTCACCCACCCAGTTCCTGCTGCAGAGGTCAACCTGTATCTGGCTTGCAACATTTTAATAAAAATTAAACAGCAACCACCATATGGTTATTTGACCTTCTTGTGATATTCCAGTTTGTCCTCTCATGGAAAGCAATCCATTTAGATTGGGTTTGCTTGATCCAGGACAGCAACACAATGCAATGATGACAGCAACAGCACTGCTTCATTATTGAGAGGGTTGCATGTATTGCAGCAAAATCAGCAGTCTTTGGAACAAAAGAATCTGTCTTCTTCTTCTTCTTCTTCTTCTTCTTCTTCTTCTTCTTCTTCTTCTTCTTCTTCTTCTTCTTCTGTGATCACGTGTAGCCAAGTAAGATTGTCTGCCATGAACATGGTCTTATCAGTGACTGTGGAGGTGAATTCTGGACCAAGACGTCCTTCCACAGTGGGGGCATCAGTTTCCAGGTGAGAGTTGATCACAGTGAGGGTTTGCCAAACGTACCTTCCTCTTAGCATGTTTCTCCCTTTTGCCCTGAGTTGGCACGTCTTCAAAGCCCATGACACCTTTGGTAAAGGCTGTTCTCCAATTGGAGCGCTTGGGGGGGGGGCAGTGGACATGATGTCAGGGATTGAGACAGAGATCATCTGAGATGCTCTGCCACTGAACTATGGACCTTCCATAGCACCTTTAGGGCTGTGGGGGTAAAGGCATAAGCCAGTGGTAGCCAGTATAGTGCCCTCCCTTCCATAAAACCTAGGAGATCCCACTCACATAGGAAGCATCTTTGGCCCCTTCAATATTGGGCGGAAGGTGTGTCCTCTGCCTCAGCATCTGCTGCCTCACTCTCCCTAATGGAAGGGCCATACCTGTGTGCAGAGCTTCGGTTTTTATGGAAGAAGAAGAAGAAGAAGAAGAGTTTGGATTTGATATCCCGCCTTTCACTCCCCTCCAGGAGTCTCAAAGCGGCTAACATTCTCCTTTCCCTTCCTCCCCCACAACAAACACTCTGTGAGGTGAGTAGGGCTGAGAGACTTCAAAGAAGTGTGACTAGCCCAAGGTCACCCAGCAGCTGCATGTGGAGGAGCGGGGACGCGAACCCGGTTCCCCAGATTACAAGACTACCGCTCTTAACTACTACACCACACTGGGGGAACATTGAGTCATTTATTTACTGTTAAAGCATCAATGATCAGGTGATTGTCATGGCTCACATAGCCCTGTGCATAGGGCTTTGCAGGTGCCGTCAATCAGCTGATCTGCAATGCCTCTAGGCCTCCATCTTTGCCCCACATTGGATATGGGCATGGCTTGGTAGCAGTGAAGATAGTACAGTGGTGCCCCGCAAGACGAACGCCTCGCAAGACGAAAAACCCGCTAGACGAAAGGGTTTTTCTGTTTTGGAGGCGCTTCGCAAAACGAATTTCCCTATGGGGTTGCTTCACAAGACGAAAAAATCTTGCGTCCCCCAGCGGTTTTTTTTTGCTTTTTTTGCCCTTTTCCTAAGCCGCTAAGCCGCTTATCAGCTGTTCCGCTGATAAGCCGCTTAACAGCTGATCGCTGGAAGCCGCTTGACAGCTCTAGCACTAATCCGCTAAGCTGTCAATGGGCTTGCTTCGCAAGACGAAAAAACCGCTAGACGAAGAGAATCGCGGAACGGATTAATTTCGTCTAGCGAGGCACCACTGTATAGCGTAATCTCTCATTGACATCCATAAGGTTGGGACTCCAGATGAACTCTCCAAGAAATAAAAGTGGAATCCAATCCATGAATATATCCAACCGGTAACAAGTGATTGCTTCCACGGGCAACCGAGTTGTTTATATGGGAAGTAAGCATTCAAATTCCACCTCTCTCTCTCTCTCTCTCTCTCTCTCTCTCTCTCCTCACTTCAAATAGAGTACTTCTTTTTCTCTCTCAAAATGATACAATCGCAGCTCACACAATCAGCTGGAAATAAACTGAAATGAAAGCCATTGAATGATGAGATGTTGAGCTGAAATAATGCATACATGTCTGAATCAGTGGAGTGGCTGTGAGTAGCCTCATTATTCCAGCTGCAATTCCTTTCTCCTCTGCGAGGCTCTTCGTTTGCTCAACACGTCAGCGATGTGTGCAAAACATTCCCGTTGCTGTGGGTTCAAGGTTCAATTGTGGGACACTGACAGTTGATGCAGTCCCATGGAGGAGGTATGAGAATGGACAATGCCCAAGTTTTGATGGGGGTTGCATGATAAAAAAATCTGGATAACACACATGTTGGTTGGTTGGTTGGTTGGTTGATTGATTGAATTTACATCCCACCTTTTTCTCCAAGTAACTCAATGTGGCTTATATAGTTTTCCCCCTCCTCAGTTGACCCCCCACAACAACCCTGTAAGGTAGTTTAAGGCTCAGTAGCAGTGGCTGGCCCAATACCAGCCAGGGAGCTCCATCGCCAAGTGGGGATTTGGGTCCTGGTTTTCCAGGTCCTACTCCAACACTCTAACCACTACACCAGGCCTTCTCAACCTTGGCCTTCCAGATGTTTTTGGCCTACAACTCCTGTGATCCCTAGCTAGCAGGACCAGTAGTCAGGGATGATGGGAATTGTAGTCTCAAAACATCTGGAGGGCCTAGGTTGAGGAAGCCTGCAGTACACCGTACTGTGTGCTGCAAAAGTTAATGGGAAAGATGAAATAAGGGGGACTGAGTAGCAAAGAGAAGATGACATGAACTTGATGGGATTTGATGTGTGATCTATATCAATCAATCAATCAATCAATCAGTGGAACATTTTTCTTTCTACTAGATCAGGAATGCAGATGAGGGATTAAGCAGGAATAAGAAGACTGTAGTCCACCACTTCACCACTGACTAATTTCCCCTGGGACTATCTGGCTATTTGCAGGGATTCTTGCAAACAAAACTGGATCGTCTTATACTCTTAAGAAAGCACATTCTTGCTTTGTATATTTAAAGCACATCAGAGGACCACAGGGATTAAAGCTTTTAGAAATAATTAGAGAACACACGTTGGAAAAGCCAGGATAGAAAGCTGCCTTCCTTCAACTCCATGTTGCTAAGTAGTGTCTACTCAAGTCTGACAGTGACTCTTAGGAACCACGTGTGACGTGAGGGTTTCTTACTATCCGTTTCTGGAGAGCCAAATGGAGAGAAGACTTCTATGCTCAGGTCCTGCTTGGAGTCTCCCTGGAGGTATCTGCTTGGCCATTGTTGCCAGTTCATTTCCGGGTTGAATTTAAGGTGCTCACACTAGTGTTCAACACCCTGAATTACTTAGGCCCCAAATATCTGAAAAAAACTGCCTTATTTCCTTACAGATTCTCTTGGGTGTTGAGATCAGCAGAGGGAGTCCTCTTGGTGGTTCCACAGCCCTCAGAAGCTCAAAGGGTGTTGGCCCAGGAGAGGGCATTCTCTGACGGAAGTCCTGCCGTCATGAGATGGTGCTTAGCTTAGAAAAAAGACACAGAGAGCCAGCTATATTTTCAGGATGGCACAAGCAGCTCCTTCGACCACTCTCCTCCGATTTTATTCTCCTTTGTTCTCCCCTGTCGCATGGCCTTTTGCCAATGTCTCACGTTACCTCATCCAGTCATGGCTTTTACTACACCCATCACCATATAAGGTAATCACTGCCCAGAGGAAACACAACTCCATATAAGGTCAATACATTCTAATACATTGTAAGGCACAGAGTGCTGGTCAGCCGAGGTCAAGGGGCACCCTGCAGTATTACAAGCCTCTGCCATGGCTTTATGACTCTCACACTCTGTGGCAACTGGTAAGTTGTGGAATTCCCCCCCTACAGAAGTGCATTGGGCTCTGTCACTTTATAGCTTTCATTGAATGCTGAAGATGCACCTCCTTATCT
The DNA here is from genome assembly GCF_964106915.1 of Podarcis gaigeae. Taxonomy (NCBI): domain Eukaryota; kingdom Metazoa; phylum Chordata; class Lepidosauria; order Squamata; family Lacertidae; genus Podarcis; species Podarcis gaigeae. The sequence goes on along the minus strand of NC_139683.1, from coordinate 4,727,453 downwards.
TTGACATATGAGATGTGCGTGTTTTCAGGACCCACCCTATCCCTGTAATTGGTGTCAGCTTAATTCAAATTCTTGCAAACTGCAGTCTTGATGAAGGACAGGGAATGAAAATACCTTCTTCTTCTGCACAAATGGGATTTTGGTCTGATTCAGCAGGATTTTTTCGATATCCTTAGCCTTGCTTCCAGAGATGCTCACCAGTGTCTGAACATGGGACCATTTTCATGGAGCAGGTAAACCCTGCGATGTACACATATCAATAAGAATTAGGGGGTGGTAAATCTCCACTTGGCCTGGGGGGGGGGGGTAGGACTTTGACTAGCTCCAGCTGCAAAATTTGAGGCTGCTGAACAGACCCTTGGGTTGGGATATCGTTTAAGGGGCTATGTTGGTGTGTGTTGTTATTATTGATGTTAAATTCTGCCTCTTTATTTTTAATTTTATTATTCTTGTGGAAATTGTTCAATTTAGTTGTGTACTTTTTGACTTACCGTATTTTTCACACTATAGGACGCACTTTTTCCTCTCCAAAAATGAAGGGGAAATGTGTGTGCGTCCTATGGGGTGAATGCAGGCTTTTGCTGAAGCCTGGAGAGTGAGAGGGGTCGGTGCGCACCTCCACAGTCACTTATGGACTCACTGTTAAAACCATGGTCATGGAAGACAATCTTACTCAACTACAAGTGATCACCAAAGAAGAAAAAGTGGAGGAGGTTTGGGAAGTTCCAGACAGGGAGGCTCTCAAACTGAACAAATTTGTTTCAGTGTCCCGAGCATGAGGGGTCCACTTTGGCTTTTATAAATGTGGATTTCTACGACATGAGGGGGGATGGTGCTGTGGGTTAAACCACAGAGCCTAGGACTTGCCGATCAGAAGGTTGGCGGTTCGAATCCCCGCGACGGGGTGAGCTCCTGTTGCTCGGTCCCAGCTCCTGCCAACCTAGCAGTTCAAAAGCACATCAAAGTGCAAGAAGATAAATAGGTACCGCTCCGGCGGGAAGGTAAACGGCTTTTCCGTGTGCTGTTCTGGTTCACCAGAAGCAGCTTGGTCATGGTGGCCACATGACCCAGAAGCTGTCTGCGGACAAACGCCGGCTCCCTCGGCCAATAAAGTGAGATGAGCGCTGCAACCCCAGAGTCGGTCACGACTGGACCTAATGGTCAGGGGTCCCTTTACCTTTACCTTTACGACATGAGAGCTCCCAATGCAAGGAGTTTGGTGCAAGATGACACACACACACACACCGGGTGCTACTAACTGCACAGATAAGCACAGAGCCTAGTGACAGAGGCTCTGGCAGCAGCCCGTCCTGAGCAGATGCACCAGGATCTTCATCCGGTGAGCTGGTGGTGAGGAAGGATTATGTGGCAAGAGCGGGGACAGGACTGAAGCAGCATCACAGCTCAGGGGCTGCGTGCAGCTTGCGGATGAATAGCTGTGCTGAACGTAGGCTGTGTGGGAAGGAACAATCAAGGAAGGGAACAGCAGTGGGCAGCACGGGAAAGAATGCCTTTACAACGTGGAGTAAAGCAAGGAGGGATGTGCGTTCTGCACACATTAGCCTTGACAACTGCTCTCCTCCCAGCCGTGGCGTAACCAGGAACTTCCACGTCTGAAAGAAGCAGCATTAGTGCAGTCAGGGAAAGGATGCTCGGTTTGCAGAGATGAGCAGGAGGGAGAAGGGGGAATGCTGCTTTCACCCAGATAAACTCCCCCCCCCCCCCAATTGATGGATGCCTGGAAATACTCAAAGCAAAGGCATACAAAAGCCTGGAAGCTGGAATAAGGCTGTAGTCCTAAGCATGCATTCTGGAAAGTTAGCTACACCAGAATAAAAAAAATATTTTTATGCAGAGTACATTTTTGTTTGTTTGTTTAAAATCTTGTCCACCCCATATATATAGAGAGAGAGCACTCACAAAAGAAGAATTAGTTCCCGGAGCTGTCTCACTTGTAGGACACTCCTTGCCCTGAGGCTTACATTCTAAAAGACATGACACACAAGGGAGAGAAGAAAGCTCAGGCATCGTTTCTTAAAGTTGGGATAGGAGCATCATATATATATGCTCAATCCACAAATGCATTTTGCCCCTATGTTGCACATATGTTCAGCTTGCCTGTAGCCCTGTTAATGTGTAAATTTTCACTGACCCAGGATTTAGAGGAAGAGACAGGCCAGGAGCTGGGAAAGGGAGGAATCTATCATCTATCTATCTATCTATCTATATCTATCTATCTATCTATCTATCTATCTATCTATCATCTATCTATCTATCATCTATCTATCTATCTATCTATCTATCTATCTATCTATCTATCTATCATCTATCTCTATCTATCTATCTATCTATCTATCTATCTCTATATCTATCTATCTATCTATCTATCTATCTATCTATCTATCATCTATCTATCTATCTATATCTATCATCTATCATCTATCTATCATCTATGTGGCTCATAGTCAAATGTTAGCCCTCGGGCAATGGGGACAGCCCAGCATTGGGCACCAGATTACATGGATTTTGGCCACTACTAATGCTCTCTTGGGACGCGGGTGGCACTGTGGGTTAAACCACAGAGCCTAGGACTTGCCGATCAGAAGGTCAGCGGTTCGAATTCCCGCAACGGGGTGAGCTCCCGTTGCTCGGTGCCTGCTCCTGCCAACCTAGCAGTTCGAAAGCACATCAAAGTGCAAGTAGATAAATAGGCACTGCTCCGGCGGGAAGGTAAACAGCATTTCTGTGTGCTGCTCTGGTTCGCCAGAAGCGGCTTAGTCATGCTGGCCACATGACCCGGAAGCTGTACGCCGGCTCCCTCAGCTAATAAAGCAAGATAAGTGTCGCAACCCCAGAGTCGGTCACGACTGGACCTAATGCTCAGGGGTCCTTTTACCTTTAATGATGTCTTCCCTCGCATGTTGCAACAGTGCAACTGATTATGTTTTCATTTTAATGAGCAATTATGTAATTCCCACTTCTTGGACCAAGACATGAACCAAAGCACAGCTGTCCTTCAAAAGTTTCACTCCTCCTCTGAATTTTGTGATGTGGTGCTTCAACTAAACATTGTGTACAAAAAATGCATATATTAAAGGCTAACGGCTAAGGGAGCTGGACATGTTAGGCTGGAGAAGAGGAGGTTAAGGGGTGATATGATAGCCATGTTCAAATATATAAAAGGATGTCACATAGAGGAGGGAGAAAGGTTGTTTTCTGCTGCTCCAGAGAAGCGGACACGGAGCAATGGATCCAAACTACAAGAAAGAAGATTCCACCTAAACATTAGGAAGAACTTCCTGACAGTAAGAGCTGTTCGACAGTGGAATTTGCTTCCAAGGAGCGTGGTGGATTCTCCTTCTTTGGAGGTCTTTAAGCAGAGGCTTGACAACCATATGTCAGGAGTGCTCTGATGGTGTTTCCTGCTTGGCAGGGGGTTGGACTCGATGGCCCTTGTGGTCTCTTCCAACTCTTCTATGATTCTATGATAGTACATGCAAAATGCATGATATTAGGGGGAAATGCTTGCCCAAAAATGTGTTCTGCAAATGTTTATGGGGAGAAATTGACACTACAGTGGTGATGAATTTTCATAATGATCCCTCGCCCCACAAAATCACAGTTTACTGAGGAAGTGTGGAACACTGAATTGGAAAAAAAGAAAGAGAAACAGAAATTGCCTTCTTCACCCATCCTTGCTTGGAAGCACAGAAGCACATGAGGCTTCCTTTTACTCAGACCCTCAATTTCTCATGCTTCCAATCTTAATTTCTTGATTTTGCAGCAATTTGCAATTTATTTCTTTAAAAAAAATAAATCTCATACAAGTTCACTGGCATTTTAGTGCAGATTTCTTCTGAACCAATAAACAAACTGAAACACAGCCATCCTTTGAAATTTATACTTTTCTGCATTTTGAAATGCAATTCTCCAGTCATGTAATGTGTAAAAATATATGTGCTCATATTAGGGTAAATAGGTGCATATAAATTCACACATTAGTGAAAATATCACGCAAGAATGCATTACATGACATAAAGCTGCTTTGCAAAAATGTGTTCGTTAGGCAAAATTTGATACAAAAATATGTATAGTCTGAAAAATCCATGCCACGCAGCTAATCAATATTCATGGGAACATTTTTTTAAAAAAAGGAAAATTCTCAAACTGATGTTTAAATGAGGAGAACTCAAGATCTGAAAAAGCCCCGCACTGGCGAGTTTCAGAAACAGAAGTTCAGTCTTCTATTACTCTGTCCCACTTTCCTACTTCTATCAGTGGAGATTGTATAACTAAAGGTTGAATTTCTATATTTGAAACTCCCTACTGAAGGGCCTGAGAGGTCCAAAATGAATTGGGCACTAAACTTTTTATCTGACCCCTTGCTTTCTGCTCCTGCCCCCTGTCAGGTGCAGGTGGTGGTTGCTCGTGAGTAACCAGGGAGGACTCCGACCTGGCTTTTACAGGTTTTATTTTGCAAACTATTTACAGTGCAGATCCACAAAGTCCATGCCTGTCTTAGTCACTTGCAGAATCCGGGAGTGGCCCCTTCCGGTTTCTCCCCCAACATAAGAACTTCGGCACCCCAAGCCTCCTCCTCCCCTCCTTGCGTTTCACCCCTCTGTGCAAGCTGGGTGACAGAAGGGGCATGCGTCCCTCCTGGCCAGCCTGGCTCGGTGAGGCGCTGGGTGTCTCAGCAGCATTCTCAAGCTCTTTCCTCACTTGGCTGGCCCCTTCACTCTCTTCCTCACTGGAGGTGTGGCTTTTCCCACCACTGAAAGAGGAACTGCTCCTCAGGAGTTTCGGAGGCTCTCTGTATCCCAACAGCCCCCCTGCCTCCCTCCCCTGTTCCGATGGCAGTCCCCTGACAGTTCTTAACCTGAAACTGTTCTTAACCTGAGGTACCACTTTAGCTAATGGGGCCTCCTGCTGCCACTGCACCGCTGCTGCGCGATATCTGTTCTCATCCTCAAGCAAAGTTCTTAATCCGAGGTATTATTTCTGGGTTAGGGGAGTCTGTAACCTGAAGCGTATGTAACCCAAGGTACCACTGTATGTTTGAAACTGTTGTAAAGGTAAAGGTAAAGGGACCCCTGACCATTAGGTCCAGTCACAGACGATTTTAGGGTTGCGGTGCTCATCTTGATTTATTGGCCAAGGAAGCCAGCGTACAGCTTCCGGGTCATGTGGCCAGCATGACTAAGCCGCTTCTGGCGAACCAGCGCAGCGCACAGAAACGCCATTTACCTGACACACCCATTTGCCCACTGTTTTTCCTTTTTTGCTGCACATTAAAGAATATCAAAATATGGAGGTGGAAAAACTGTTTTAAAAACAAATCTACAATAAAACTACTCTTGCCTAAACAGAAAAAAGGTTTTAGCAGGCATTAAAAAATGGTGCAATGAAGACACCTCCCTAATATTCCTATCAGGCCCAAGTATGTCCCCTGTTAGAGAGAAGGTGACCTTCAAAAAGGGACTCTCACAGAAAACCAGCTGGTGATACTCATGCAGACAAGCCTACAGTAACTGCAAGCAAAGGCAAAGGTCTCTTTGAGCCTTTCATGGAACCATTCAACAGGTAGTGCTGCTGTAGCTCAATACTAGGAGCAGAAATTTCATCTGCATAATTTGAATACCAGGGAGTGTTTCCTGGGAGGGTTGGGTAAATAAGAAAGCAAGGGAGATTCACAGTTCAAATCACCTCTTAGGCCACTGTGAAGTTTGGTTTTCTTGGAGGCAAGGTACTGCATATGCTTATCTCTAGTGAAAGGTTTTACCCGAAGCATCTCTTTCTCTCTGTTTCACATACTCTGCTTCAAAGAAAAAGAAGGAAGGAAGTTTGAAGTGCAGTGAATTGTGGAAGGAAGTCTTCAAGGAATGTCCAGGAAATAGATTTGCGTAACACAAATCAGGAATAAAAAGAGAGAAGATCAGCACCAAGCAAAGAGGTCATCATAGGTACAGTGGACGCTCAGGTTACGAACGTGATCTGTGCAGGAAGCACGTTCACAACCCGCAGCATACGCAACCCGCAGTGTCACATCTGCGCACACGCAGGTCACAATTTGTCTCTTCTGCACACGCGCAAAGCGTGATTTAGCACTTCTGCGCATGAGCGAGTGTGTGATGGCCTGGGAATCCGATTCAGAGGCTGAACCGGAGGAATCCCAGCCTGCACAGGAGTCCCCGCCTCCAGGGCCGGCTGAACTGGGGCAGGGCCTTGATTCTGAAGCGCCTGCACATGTGCCGGATCCTCAGGAGCAGGCACCAGGTGAATCCACTCTGGCTCCAGAGGTGGTTGAGGACTCAGTGCCTACAGGTGAGTCTCCCCCTGGGTCCAGTAACCCTCCAGCCTCTCCTGAACTGCAGAGGCTTAGGACAGAGAGGCGAAGGGAACTGGTTTCTCCCAGGAGGAGTGCTCGCCTTAAGGCCAGGAGAGGCGGGTCACCTGGGGGCCGGGACCACCCCTGGCCTCAGAGAAGATAAAGACCAGTCAGCCCGGTCCCAGGTTGTGGGAGCAACGTCGTTGTTGAGTACCTGTTCCTGCCTGGACCCAGACCTGATCCTCCAGTGTTCCTGTCCCTGCCTGGCTTCCGGCTTCGGACCTCACCCCGCTCCTTGTGAACTGTTTCCAGGCTAGTGACCCAGGACCGGACTTTGACTATGCCAACGGTAACCTTCCCCCTGGACCAGCACAGAGTACCAAAACCAAGAAGTAACCCGATCTGGTACTTCCGGGTTCAGCGCAGTGCGCAACCTGAAAATACACAACCTGAAGCGTCTGTAACCTGAGGTATGACTGTATTGAGAAAATACATAATCATGAGAATCTTGATTCATAGGCTGTGAGCCAGAAGTTGGATGGAAAGGGGAGATCCACCCCTCTCCTTCAGCCCAGGTTCCCACAAATATAATAATAATAATAATAATAATAATAATAATAATAATAATAATAAAAAATAGTAATAGTAATAATATATTTGTATCCCGCCCTCCTGGGCCAACACGAGGCTCAGAGAGGCTAACAACAGGTAAAAATAGCGCAGTGTACATATAATCACACAGTCAATTAATTAAAATACATTCTAGAATCAATTCAGAATCAAATTAATGACAACCATTGGGCTAGAGTTCCATGAGGATTACAGAAGGAGGGGGTCAGGCTGTGCCTTGGCCAAAGGCCTGGTGGAACAGCTCCGAGTTGCAGGCGCTGTGGAAAGATGTCAAGTCCCGCAGGGCCCTAGTCTCTTGTGACAGAGTGTTCCACCAAATCGGGGCCACGTCTGAAAAAGCCTTGGCAATAAGCGAGGCCAGCCTAACCTCCCTGTGGCCCAGGATCTCCAAGATGTTTTTATTTGAAGACCATAAGGTCCTCTGTGGGACATATCAGGGGAGCCTACCTCCTTTATTTCTTCCACCTCTTAGCACTGTGGGGCTTGTGACATACAGTTCATAAGGCTACATCTCAGTTTCAACCAAGCAGTTCGCCGTTCAAGTCTATGAGCTCCAGCCACACATGCATAATTCTGTTTGTGGGTTTAGGTTGATAATTACACATTAGCACGTTGCATTCTGTTAGGTCTGAGTAGGCAGCACACAATGTTGCTATGCTTCTCTGCCATGCAAATATTTGTATGTCAATAAGCCTCAGGACCACGGGTTGCCAGATCCTTCCTACAGCTTCCTTTGTTTTCCAGTAACCTGGAAGCTGCTGGTTCCTTCCCAGGGAGACAATGAATAAATCAACCTGATGTTTGGAGGAAACTTCATACACTAGGCATTGTACCTTGAGCGCACACTATTTTTAACTTTAAAAACCAACCAAACAAAAACAGGCCCAGTTTAAATTCTGCCCACAACCCACATGTCACAATTATTTGGGTGCCTGGAAAGTGCCTTTAGAGATGTATCATTATATATTTATACAGCAGATGTAGTCCATCCAAACAGATTTGCTCTGCCATTTGGTTTCTACCATGTAACAGCTGGATGAGATGAAGGTGCACATCAGACCAGAAGAAAAAATCATCAATTATGGAAAGTCCCAGCACTCCACATGAAACCCAGGAAAAGGATAGCTTATTTCACAGGAAATCCACCATTCTTCTCAGCCTCCTTGATTGAGGGCACAAAAGGAAAGACTGTCCTTGCCAGGGGGGGGCAACTTGGACAAAATTTTGGGGGGGCCATGTAAGCCCCACCCTGCATAATTGGTTGCATGATGTGGTGCGCACCCACCATTTGAATGACAATGGTCATCAACTTGGGAGCTCAAATATTTGATGGGGGGGGCAAAGACCCCTTGGCCTCTAGTAGTTGCCTCCTATGATCATTGTCCTTTATAGCTTGGTACTTTTGAATTATGGTGCTGGAGGAGACTCTTGAGAGTCCCGTGGACTGCAAGAAAATAAAAACTCTCCATTCTGAAGGAAATCAGCCCTGAGTGCTCACTGGAAGGACAGATCCTGAAGCTGAGGCCCCAAGACTTTGGCCACCTCAGGAGAAGAGAAGACTCCCTGGAAAAGACCCTGATGTTGGGAAAGATGGAGGGCACAAGGAGAAGGGGACGGCAGAGGACGAGATGGTTGGACAGTGTTCTTGAAGCTACAAACATGAGTTTGACCAAGCTGCAGGAGGCAGTGGAAGACAGGAGTGCCTGGCATGCTCTGGTCCATGCGGTCACGAAGAGTCGGACACAACTAAACAACAACAACTTCTTCACACAGTGTATAGTTAAACGATGAAATTTGCTCACACAGGAGCCAATGATGGCCCCCAACTTAGATGGCTTTGCAACAGAATCAGACAAATTCAGAGAGGAAAGGACTATCGCTGGCCAGAAGCCATGATAGCTATGCCCTGCATCTATTTCTGCAGTCAGCAAGGTTCTGCTTGTGAGATTCCTATAGGCATCTGGTTGGACACTGTGTGGACTACATCAACCAAGGGCCTGATCCAGCTCCTCCCATGTTCTTATTGACCTTCCTGTTGAGGAGAGCCATTGGCCAGCCAGGGTGGGTAGGGACGCTCCAACACTTTGGAAACTTAAACTGCCCAAGGACCTGCTTTAAGCAACCATGATGTCAGTAGATGTCAAGAAGGGCTTGAATGCCCACAGCTTCTGACTTTTGCTACCAGTATGATGGTATATTCCCTCTGCAGTCCCTTTTCCTTGGTCAGAAGACAGCTTTGATCCAAATGGATAAAATACACTAGCAATGAACAGCAGGAACTTGTGACAGGACCTAATGATTACAGAACACAGCATCAGTTCTATCAAGGAAATTAAAATTCTAGAAATGGTGACATCCAGGGACCAAACACAGTATTAGTCCTTCAAAACAAAAGAGAAGCCTGAAAATCAAGAGAATTATCTAAAATAAGGTTAAATGTTATCAGCTGAGAAATTGGGGGAGATGATGAGATGATGATGATGATGATGATGATGATTATTATTATTATTATTATTATTATTATTATTTTATTTATACCCCGCCCTCCCCAACCAAGACTGGGTTCAGGGTGGCTAACACCAGGTATAAAAACAATTGATTAAAATACAACTTAAAAACAAGATGCAAATACAACATTAAAATGCAGCCTCATTTCAGTAGAAACTCAAATCAAAAACTTTTGGGGGATGAAAACCTTAAATCTTCACCAAGGCCAACTATCCAGACTGGTCCTACGTGGGCCAGAAAAAAGCCAGGGAAGTCCCCAAATAGAAATTCCAGAAAAAAGAAAGAGGGGAAGGGGATCAAGTTGATTCTAAGCCAAAGGCCAGCCAGAATGAAATGACAAAACTCTGCCAATTTCCAGGGGTGGGGAATAGAAATCAGGATGTGTGGCAAAATGTACTGGACATGAAACACTTTCCCAAGTGTTGGCTGTTTGCTCCGAATGACTCTGACAACTGTCGCCTGAACTAGACACACCTTTTCTTCCCTGCACCATAATTCAATGGGTCATGGGGGGCAGGTTATAGCTTTGCATGCCCAAAGTGTCAGGATCAGTCCCTGGCATCTTCAGCTCAAAGCATCAGATAGTAGGTGATAGGAAAAGTAACAAGATCATTGTTTATGTATGGTATAACAGCAGCTAGAACCCTTGTAGCAAGGAATTGGAAAAATGAAACGCTCCCAGAGATTACAGATTGGCAGATACTCATGTTAGAATATCTACAATTAGCAAAACTGACGGGATCAGTTAGAGGAATATCGAAACAAGAAACAAATAGAGAATGAATAATATTTAAGAATTATGTAAAACTTTATTGTACAAATAACTCCTTATTAGCAGAAATTGAGTGATATTTGTAAAGAAAAGATCAAAGGAATGTATACAAAGCAGAAAGAAATGATATTATATAACGTAAACCTGTGTAAAAAAGAGTACTTTTACTATGTAAATAACTGTCTTTTTTATTTCTTTGTTTCTTACATTTGTTAGTTCTTTATTTTTATTTTTTTCTTTCTTTATAAATTTTCTATTTTATATCATTTTCTTTTTTATACCTGTTAAGAGACTGTACATAATGTTTGTATAGACATGTAAATTTTTTAATGAATAAAGAATATTTTTTTTTAAAAAAAAGGAAAGAAAAAAAGGAAAGGCCTACCAGAATTCCCAGGAAAGCTCCACTTGTCAGAGTCAAAAGATGTGCTGAGCTAGACAGTCCTTGGGAACAAGGCAGCTTCCTACATACACACATCAGGCCCTTCCTAAACAACAGAGACATGTGCACCTAGCAGCTCCTCTATCAAAGCTGCTTGTTTAAGCAGATACCTATATTAGAATTGAGGATGCTTAAGAGACTTCCAGCATGCATGCTCAGCATTTGTTTTGTAGCATCAACTGGTGTGAATGAGACATTACAAATTAATCATCATAGACAGAACTTTCAATGCCTGCTCAAGTGCAAGAGAGAGTCAGTTCACACATCTCCAGACACCAAATGCTGAGTAAGTTACATTGCTTGGGTACATATACCTGGTGCTGGTTGGGAAGAAAAATGGGCACGATCCATTCTGCCCATGAAAGGATTGTGCGTGGCAGCTCAGAAGAGCCCCGGTGGACCTTTCCTAAGCTCTTTGTCCCTTGTGGACACATGTGGCTTGCTGGACCATTATGAAGAATGGAAGACCCATGTCAAATTCCCATCCAGACCTCCCTTCCGCACATTAGTGAAAGTCATTCAAACTGTAATATCCCGTTGCTTGGATTGAACTTGATGAAGGATGTTGGGTGCAAATGGGGTAGTCAGGAGCCCTTTTGCTCTTCTAGTATCATCTGGCAGGCACAAGGAAGACCAACTTATCTGGGGATCTAAGAGCCTCCACCTTTCTCACCAGGATTAAGCTCACAATAGACTAGCCCAAAGGATGGTTAGCTCCCACTACAGTGGCAGGAGTCTACAGTAGCTCAGCCAAATGCCAAGGCAAGAATGCTGGTGAGATCAGTAGTCCCAGCACTCATATTAAATGCAACCAAGAATTTGGGGGCCTCTCCCTCCCTCCCTCCCTCCCCCCCTTCCATGCATCATCATCGTTGTTGTTGTTGTTTTCTTATTTTTACCCCGCCCATCTGGCTGGGTTTCTCCAGCCACTCTGGGCGGCTCACAGCATATCTAAAAACATACTAAAGACATCAAGCATTAAAAACCTTCCGATAAAGGGCTGCCTTCAGATGTCTTCTAAAAGTTGTGCTTCTTTATCTCCTTGACATCTGAAGGGAGGGAGTTCCACAGAGCAGGCGCCACTACCAATAAGGCCCTCTGCCTGGTTCCTTGTAGCTTCACTTTTTGCAGTGAGGGAACTGCCAGAAGACCCTCGGAGGAGGACCTCAGTGTCCGAGCTGAGCTATGGGGGTGGAGATGCTTCTTCAGGTATACTGGACGGAGGCCGCTTAGGGCTTTAAAGGTCAGCACCAACACTTTGAATTGTGCTCAGAAACGTACTGGGAGCCAGTGAAGATCCTCCCCCAGTCACCAGTCCAGCTGCCACATTCTGGATTAGTTGTAGTAGCAAGGTCTTGCCTTATTGATCATGAGCTTTAACCATTGGACAAACCTTGGCTACAGACCATAATTAAGGGGGAGAGACCTTAACTTTGCTCCTCCCTGGACTTTTTAGCTTAGCACAGCATGGCAGCTAAGTCAAGGTATGGCTTAGCATGTCATCTGCACCTAGGATCATGGTTTAGGTCTCTCCTCCTTAAGCACATAGTCAAGGTTAGTCCGGTTTTTACAGCTCGTGGTTAAGGAGGGGAGACCTTCAGATGACACACTGAACCTAGGCTTAACTGCTGCACAAAGCCAAAAGGCCTGGGGAGAACAAAGTGTCTGTAATCTCCCATCAGGAGGCAGCTCAGTTACCCATTCCCACTGCATCAGGGTTTGCTTCAGCACTATGTTCAATGCAAGGCTGTGTCTGAATCTGTACTGAGAACAGAAGTTACAGAAAGAAAAGGTAAACAGCCTCACACTCTCTGCATGGGCCCATTGCCTTCTGCCAACAACAGCAAAAGTGTGCAATGAAACCTCTGCAGTGCTTCAAGAAATGAATTGTTGGCTTGGTTGCTTGAGCAATGTGGATACAGTGGTACCTCGGGTTACATACGCTTCAGGTTACAGACTCCGCTAACCCAGAAATATTACCTCAGGTTAAGAACTTTGCTTCAGGATGAGAACAGAAATCGTGCTCCAGTGGCGCAGCAGCAGCAGGAGGCTCCATTAGCTAAAGTGGTGCTTCAGGTTAAGAACAGTTTCAGGTTAACAGCAGACCTCCGGAACGAATTAAGTACTTAACCTGAGGTACCACTGTCCTTTTCAGAGGGAGAATAATAACACAAGTGACTCAATTGCGTAGTACGTCTTGGGGTGTTGCCGGACTTTGGAGTCAAGTGGCAGCATGAGACAGGTGAGGAAGAGGAACAGGAGCACTGAGACCAGGGAACAGAGGCTAGGGTGGTGGCTGACACAGCCAGGGAAGCCGGACTCCCATTTTCCCTCTTCCCTCCCAGGGAGAGCACAGCAATAGAATTCAAGGAGGATATCAGCCTACCACTAGGTGGGTAGGAACAGTAGTCAGAAAGGGAGGGGACAGCATGGTCACCTATGGCCTAGCAATATTCCATCGGTAGGGACAGATGCATCCTTCCTGCCAGGCATGAGACTTTCATGCGTAAGTGTGCCATGCCCTGCCTTTAAAAGCTTGGCCGGTGGGCATGCCAACCTTTTGGGGCAACTCTGTTGCTTCTTTGCAATTCTGCACTCCTTGCCCTGATCTTGGCCGCATTGGACTACTGCCCAGAATGCCTCACCTTTGCTGTCTTCTAGCCTGAGCATAGCAGCAGCTGCTGTGACTCCTTACCTCCTGTGGAGCCTGCAAGTCATCTTTGTTTCAATACAGAACTCTCCCTTACTCTCAAGTGAGAGTCTCTGTTGCCACAGACTGGGTAGGAGCCAGAACAAATTTGCTCTTGACAACACTGATAAATACACAGAGATGACTGGTTATATAATGTTGTGACATCACTGCATACTCTATGGGATCCCTGATTGACAGTCATCGCTGTCCCCCACAAGAATGTTGTTATTGTTGAATGGCACCAAATCAGCCGCTGATCCAGACTGGGGAATAGGTGGGAACAGCCAGTTGGAATACTGAGCTGGTGGGGGCGGGGAGCATTTTGGCACTCCCTGAAGTCCAACTTTTACAATGAAAATGTCTGGGGTAGGAACATTTTGTCCAGCTCTAATTCCTGATTCTTGCAATGGTTTGATGTGGCTGCGACTCTGTGCCAAAACGAAGGAGGAGGAGGGAAACTGGGCTCTACAAAGTCCTATTACAATCCTTTTAAACACTGGAGCTGTGACTGCGCTGGATCATGCACAAAGTCTATAAGTACTTTTTAATAAAAAGAAAAGAAAAGAGGGAAATGGTTGAAAGAGAAAAGCTAAAATAACTTTCAGCAATAGCCACTTTTTGCACATAAGCACCTGTGGCACCAACAATCCTTTGTGTCAATCGCCCCTCATCAAAAGGTGTTTCAAATGACTCTTGACACACCCCCAGGGGATCACAGTTCTTGGCAAGGCGTGAGGTTATGAAACCAGAGAAAAGATCCATCCCAATTTACTACTTTGGGCTGGGCTGGCCTTTCCTAGCAGTGAGTGGGGAGTAGGCAGGAGTAGAGGAGGGAGAAATGCTTCAAGGCTTATTGCAAAACCAGCAGCCGCTGTCAAATGCTGGATGAGGAAGAAAGTGGATGACTTGCCCCATTTTGTAGGGGAAAAGAGAGAGAGAGAGAGAACCACAACACTTGGGTTATATGAATATACAATACCTGATGAAGCATAGGAATGACATATTGCCCCAAAGATCATCCAGATCATCTACATTACTCTGAGAGAGAACATCATTTGTCTCCAACTACTGTTACCACAGGGACGCGGGTGGCACTGTGGGTTAAACCACAGAGCCTAGGACTTGCCGATCAGAAGGTCAGTGGATCGAATCCCTGTGACGGGATGAACTCCTGTTGCTCGGTCCCTGCTCCTGCCAACCTAGCAGTTTGAAAGCACATCAAAGTGCAGGTAGATAAACAGGTACTGCTCCGGCAGGAAGGTAAACGGCATTTCCGTGCACTGCTCTGGTTCGCCAGAAGCGGCTTAGTCATGCTGGCCACATGACCCGGAAGCTGTACGCCGGCTCCCTCGGCCAATAAAGCGAGATGAGCGCCACAACCCCAGAGTCGGCCACGACTGGACCTAATGGTCAGGGGTCCCTTTACCTTACTGTTACCACATTCACACTATAAATTTAGATCATAGTGATACCACTTTAAAAAGTCATGGCTTCCCCCAAAGGAATCTAGAAACTGTCATTTGTTAAGAGTTGTTAGGAGACCTTTATTTCTCGCACAGAGCTGCAATTTTCAGAGCCGTTTATGTTGCAGATATTAATACTGTGCAGTTTGAAGTAACTGAAAGCATAAGAACTGACTCCTTTTGTCCAGCCCCCCCCCAAAAAAAATTCAAATTTCTACTGGCAGAAGTCTTCAAAAATAGAAACATAAACATCAAACGATAGATCCAAAACTATCCATACAGTATCTTGTGCTGTCCAGCACAGGCTCAGCATCTTAGAAAATATGAAATAATCCAAACAGACCAAGAAGCAGAGGTTTCTCTCTCCCCACAGTTTGCATTCCAGCCCCCACTGGCCTTAGCTTGTTTACTCTCCCTCCAGGAGAGCTTCATTTGCATCATCACTCCATGGAGTTTGGGAGTCAAAAGACACAAAGGCAACTGCCTTCAAAATGGAGATTTGCAACCCAATACTTTCATCACATGATCTAAGGTTACAACACTCACATGTTAGCTACCAGAGAACAACAGTTAGTTAGGTAATTATCAACTCAGGAACTATACAACCTTTAGAAGACACCTGATGAGAGCCCTGTGTAAGGAAGCTTTTTTAATGTTTAATGTCTTACTGTATTTTGATATAAGTTGGAAGCCGCCCAGAGTCAAATGGGCAGGTTATAAATATTATTATTATTATTATTATTATTATTATTATTATTATTATTAAATAGGATGTCCCTATTTTCATCAGAGAAATGGTGGAGGGTATGAAGTTCTTAGGTGGAAAAGGTTTTCCTGCCCTTTCTCCAATACCTCACTGCCCCTCAGTATCTGATACCAGAGGCAGCTGCCCACTTTGTTAGGTGGGCCTAGCTAATAGCTGATGAGCTTAATAATAATAATAATAATAATAATAATAATAATAATAATAATTTATTTGTACTCTGCCCATCTGGCTGGGTTTCCCCAGCCACTCTAGGCAGCTTCCAACAGAGATTAAAAATACATTAAAACATCAGTCATGTCTTTCAGACAGCTCATCCACATTTGACTGATTGGAGGAATGCCTCCAGTTTCTTTTCTTCAATTTTTAAAATTAATTTTCCAGATTTTTTTTAAACAAACAAACAAACAAACAAACAAACATAAATCTCAACCATATTTAAACCAAACTTAATAACATTGCTACATGACTTCCTTGTATCCCCCTGTTTGAATTTCATTGTATATCAAGGTTGGATGGCCATCTGTCATAGATGCTTTAGCTGAGATTCCTCTATTGCAGGGTGTTGGACTAGATGACCCTCAAGGTACCTTCCAACTCTACAATTCTATGATTCTATGACTCCTACAACATCCAGCTTCTGGGGTCCTGGGGTCCAGTGTTATGAGATAGAGGGAAAAACAAGTGGTCCACCCAGATGGAATGAGTGCTAATGGTCCAGGAGAGATTGGTAATCTGGAGGGATTCTTTGTTATAAATATTTCCCTTCTACTTACATAATACTACACAGGTCTGAAATACGAGTACTGAAATGAAGATAAATGTATATGATTAAGCCCAAAGTCAGAGGTGTCGTTCTCCTACTCAACAACTGAAATTCTAGCCTCCACCCCCTGTCCAGGTAATTATCACCTGTCAGTTTAGTTTACCCACTCTTACTATTTTTGAACTATTGTTCTGTTTCAGAAGGAGAAAAAACAGAGGGAAAATAACCGAGTTTTGATCCCCTGCGAGAACAAAATGCACATTTCATAAGAGCCTAAATATTTAACCGTGCCTGCAAAATGTTTCTTTATTATTGTTGCTAAATCATTGTTTGATTCCCCCCCCCCCCAGTTGGGATATCTTTTTAATTAATCTATTTCTGAGTCAATCACTTTCCATTTAGCAACATGTCACTCACCTCTTTTGAAAGCAGAATCCATAATGCAAACTCTCTTCTGTTAGACTTTGACATTTCCTGCTTTTTGAGGCGGGAGAATCGACACTTAATGGACACTAATGGGCATTCCAAGGCCCTGGAATATAATTCATATTCATCTGCCAAAAGAGGCTCTGAACCTAGCAGAGGTTGTTCATTTGTTGATGAACTAGGCTGTTACCTAGCAGAGGATA
This sequence comes from Podarcis gaigeae, assembly GCF_964106915.1. NCBI lineage: Eukaryota > Metazoa > Chordata > Lepidosauria > Squamata > Lacertidae > Podarcis > Podarcis gaigeae. The sequence continues at coordinate 4,710,460 of NC_139683.1, read as the reverse complement.
TGCAAGGAAGGCTGAATAGCAAAAGGCTGGATTTAGCTAGAGAACTGGTTTGAATCTGGAAGGGACAGAATGTTGCATCTCTGGGTCTAACATCAGGGCACATATAAGCAGCTCATTAATAATAATAATAATAATAATAATAATAATAATAATAATAATAATAATTTTTTATTTATACTGTAGCACCCTGCTTGTGGTTAACGCTTAGCTGGAATGAAATATTCAACGCAGCAATAGAGAAATTAAAATAGTAATTTATTTGTCAGACAAATAAATGAGAGGCACAGTGGTATATGGTTACCAAGCTCTGGCCTGGCCTCCTGCCATTCTGGCCAGCACTTATATTTCCTTAATCCAGTCCCCTTGCTCCTCCTGTGGCTGCCTCTGTCCAATCAGCCTGGTTGAAATTCCTATTGGCTGTTTGCTAGAACCAATCACAAAAGATACACCCATTTCCTTTTGTCCTTTTATGGGAAACAAAAAGCTATATATTCTTCTATCTATAAATGACAAATAAGTAATAATATATCTTACATGTGTCTCAACAAGGAATCTTAATTACCAGCTCACCTCTTGCCCTCCTTGCCCTATTGCCTTCCAAAACAGATGGTTAATCTTAAATTTTTATCTTAAACTTTTATCTTAAACAGATGTCAAGGATCTTGAGTTCACATCAACATTGAAAGATCTCCTTCATTTGGAGGTCTTTAAACAAAGGCCTGATAACCATAATGTTTCCTGCTTGGCAGGGGGGCTGGGCTGGTGGCTGACTTAATTTTCAGGATAATTACAACTCTTACAACTATATGAAATAAGAATCCATCATTTCTTAAATCCTTTGCATAATTACATTTAAGCCAATATATTTAATACATTATCATAAATAACCTTTTAAAAGGAAAAGAAATCTTAAAAGGATCTCAGTTTAAGACAGAAACAACTTTAGAAAAGACTTCCAAAAATACTCTCTTCCTTTCTGCCAGCCAGATGCTCTTGGCCTTTTAACCTTAGGAAAATATGGCTCAAGTTTAATGGGAGGCACATGGTGTTATTTTACTATTTACCCACTCTTAATTATGTTTATCTCTGCTTTTTTTTATCTTCTGTAATATGTAGGGTCAGTGTCCTCGCTCTCAGCCTGTAATTCCCTTTTTACGACTTTGAGAATTGTTTTCTGCTATAAATCAGGGGGCCCCCTTGTCTAGGAGGAAAAACATCTTGCCAAGGTTCTTTAGGCAGCTGGTCTTCTGCCTGGCATGAAACATTTGAAAATCTTTAAGCTTTTTAAGATACAGGCCCTGATCAAAATATATAAGCTTTGATAAAAAAAATGCAGGCTTATGATTAGATGCCTCAATACCCTGCCCTCCCCAGCCAAGGCCGGGCTCAGAGCGGCTTACAAGCAATAATAAAAACAAGATGAATGATTACAACTTAAAAACAAAAATAAAATACAACATTAAAATAATGGAACATTAAAATATTAAAATGTAGCCTCATCGCAGCAGGAGAAGGAAAAGAAAGAAGAAGAAAAAAGAGAGAGAGAGGGAGGGAATCAAATTGGCTCCAAGCCAAAGGCCAGGTGGAACAACTCTGTCTTACAGGCCCTGCGGAAAGAAATCAGATCCTGCAGGGCCCTGGTCTCATGAGGCAGAGCGTTCCACCAGGCCGGAGCCAGAGTTGAAAAGGCCCTGGCTCTGGTTGAAGCCAATCTAAGTTCTTTAGGGCCTGGGACCACTAGGGTGTTGTTATTTATGGACCTTGAGGCTCTCCGTGGGGCATACCAGGAGAGGCGGTCCCGTAGGTACGAGGGTCCTAGGCCGTGAAGGGCTTTAAAGGTCGAAAGCAGCACCTTCAATCTGACCCTGTACTCCACCGGGAGCCAGTGCAGCTTGAAAAGCACTGGGTGAATATGCTCCCATGGCAGAGACCCCGTGAAGAGCCTCGCTGCAGCATTCTGCACCCGCTGGAGTTTCTGGGACAGCTTCAAGGGCAGCCCCGCATAGAGCGAATTACAGTAGTCAAGCCTGGAGATGACCGTCGCATGGATCACTGTGGCCAGGACGGGGCTGGAAAGGTTTCATATATATGAAACGAGAGCTTGAAACTATATGCATGTGAACATTTTGATAATTAATAGCATTTGTTGTGATGAACTTTGTTCTCAGTTTGGGTGAGGGCACAGCAAATCTTGCAAATTCTCATTGCAATGTATTACTCCTAGGCCCATGATGCACATTCAAACTTTTGAAAGTCCAGTCAAAATTTGATGCCAGCAGGATTCCAACATGAAACTGGCAGATGATCTAGGCTCCAGAACCAAGCCTGATGAAGAACGGTTGAAATAGCTGGGTAGGTTTATCCTGGAAAAGAGGAGAGTGAAAGGAGATATGATAGCCATCTCCCAATACTTCAAGGGCTATCCCATGGAAGATGGAGCAAGCTTGTTTTCTCCTGCTCTGGAGGGTAGGACTCAAATGGCTTCAAGTTACAAGCAAAGAAATTTGACTAAACATCAGGAAGAATTCCTGACAGTAAGAACTGTTTGACAGTGGAATGGACTCTCTTGGAAGGTGGTGGAATCTCCTTCCTTGGAGGTTTGTAAACAGAGGTTGGGTGTCTTGGGACGTGGGTGGTGCTGTTGAGCCTAGGGCTTGCTGATCAGAAGGTCGGCGGTTCAAATCCCCATGATGCGGTGAGCTCTCGTTGCTCGGTCCCTGCTCTGGCCAACCTAGCAGTTCGAAAGCACAAAGTTGAAATAGATAAATAGGTACCGCTCTGGCGGGAAGGTAAACGGCATTTCTGTGTGCTGCTCTGGTTCGCCAGAAGCGGCTTAGTCATGCTGGCTACATGACCCGGAAGCTGTACGCCAACTCCCTTGGCCAATAAAGCGAGATGAACGCCGCAACCCCAGAGTTGTCCACGACGGGACCTAATGGTCAGGGGTCCCATTACCCTTTACCTTTGGATGTTTTAGTTAAGATTCCTGCATTGCAAAGAGTTGTACTAGATTACCCTCAGGGTCCCTTCCAACTCTACAGTTGTACAGTTCTATGATTCTAAGATCCCATCTCTTTTTGCTGACCTGTATTTTGACTTGCTACACGACTCTCTGATTTAGGAAAACCTTGGGGGTAACACTCTTCCTTAATGCAAGCACTGTGAAAAATGCCTTATCACAATCACACAAACTGCAGTCCCTTGTCCCAATTTTCACCTGCAAAGAGTTCTGAGCTGTTGAAAGACGGAAAGAAATGGAGAATATGCTTTTGCAATCCAGGCATAGTTGACTGTGTCAACTACAGCAAACTATGGCAAGTTCTTAAAGAAATGAGAGCGCCTGATCACCATTGGATATGGAACAACTGATTGGTTCAAAATTGGGAAAGGAGTACGGCAAGGCTGTATATTGTCTCTCTGCTTATTTAACGTATATGCTGAATTCATCATGCGAATTCATCATGCGAAAGGCTGGACAGGATGTCGGAATTCAGATTGCCGGAAGAAATATCAACAACCTCAGATCAGTGGCGTAGCGTGGGTTGTCAGCACCCGGGGCAAGGCAAGTAATTTACGCCCCCTAACCCGTGGATTTGTGCCCCCTAACCCGTGGATTTGTGCACCCTAACCCTAACCCCCAGATGTTGCGCCCGGTGCGGCCAGCCCCCCCCTGCACCCCCCATGCTACGCCACTGCCTCAGATATTCAAATGACACAACTTTGATGGCAGAAAGTGAGGAGGAATTAAAGAACCTCTTAATGATGGTGAAAGAGGAGAGTGCAAAATATGGTCTGAAGCTCAACATAAAAAAAACAAAGATCATGGCCACTGGTCCCATCATCTCCTGGCAAATAGAAGGGGAAGAAATGGAGGCAGTGAGAGATTTTACTTTCTTGGGCTTCATGATCACTGCAGATGGTGACAGCAGTCACGAAATTTAAAAATGCCTACTTCTTGGGAGAAAAGCAATGACAAACCTAGACAGCATCTTAAAAAGCAGGGACATCACCTTGCCGACAAAGGTCCGTATAGTTAAAGCTATGGTTTTCCCAGTAGTGATGTATGGAAGTGAGAGCTGGACCATAAAGAAGGCTGATTGTCGAAGAATTGATGCTTTTGAATTCTGGTGCTGGAGGAGACTCTTGAGAGTCCCATGGACTGCAAAAAAATAAAAACTCTCCATTCTTAAGGAAATCAGCCCTGAGTGCTCACTGGAAGGACAGATCCTGAGGCTGAGGCTCCAATACTTTGGGCACCTCATGAGAAGAGAAGACTTCCTGGAAAAGACCCTGATGTTGGGAAAGATTGAGGGCACAAGGAGAAGGGATGACAGGGGATGAGATGGTTGGACCGTGTTTTCGAAGCTACCAGCATGAGTTTGACCAAACTGCGGGATGCAGTGGAAGACAGGAGTGTCTGGTGTGCTCTGGTCCATGGGGTCTCCAGCTGCTTTTGGACTACAGTTCCCATCATCCCTGACCACTGGCCTTTCTAGCTAGGCATGATGGGAGATGTAGTCCAAAAGCAGCTGGAGACTCAAGTTTTGGAAAACCCTGAGTTAGAGGAAAGAGACCATAGTTCAGTACTTGAATACACCCCTATTTCAAATATACATATATGCATAGAAAACCCTGGAGTTCCTGTATTCCATCTCTGCCATCTCCAGTTAAAGGATATCAACCATCCAGACTGTGGAAAGACCTTTGCCTGAAACTTTCCAGACCCTCTGCCAGATGGAGGAACCAACAATGGACAAGATGGGTAAATTGGAGACTCAATATTAGGCCATTGCATAGAACCTAAGGAGGGAGAGATCCCAAGTACATTTCTCAGTAACATCTTCACAGCCCCCTTTTCAATGTTTAGAGAAAGAAGCCCAAAGCAAATATATTATGAGCAAGTGAACTGTTAGAATTTGCCGTGAAAATGGCAAGGCTTTAACACGCACCACCTGTGCCAATGTCCTTCTCACATAGAAGAGATAATTGGGTGCTTGCTGATCTAAAAGTAGGGCAAAATGCGGGACAAAGGGCCTGAAGAGTAGGGAGTTTCTACTGGTTGCTGTTGGATATAGTGTCTCTTCTAGAGAAAGGAAGATTGGACAAAGGGGTCTGCCATTGCCCTTTTAGTTCAGTATGGGGAGAAGACTGCTATCTGAAAAGAGAGAACTTGCACACTTTAGAAACTGAGGCATTGGCTCCTGAGATCACGACATCTATATGAACAAAGAGAGCTTTTTGATGGTTTCAACCTCTGCCATAGCTGGCAGCTTAGGGGTTTGTGATGGTGGTGAAGGACAGTGGCACTTGCTAAGTAACTAAGACACAGGAAAGTTTTTTGAGTTGAAAAGATGATGGTATTGATCGGGAAAGGACGGTAAAACAAACACATATGTAAGAAAGGCTCGATAACAGACAAACTGGATGAAAGGGCACCACCAAACTCTTATGACCGAGTCAGTGAAGAGCTGAAACTTTTATCCCTTCACTATCCCTCCCCCAAGTAAGGTAAAGGTAAAGGGACCCCTGACCATTAGGTCCAGTCGTGACCGACTCTGGGGTTGCAGCACTCATCTCACTTTACTGGCCAAGGGAGCCGGCGTACAGCTTCCAGGTCATGTGGCCAGCATGACTAAGCTGCTTCTGGCAAACCAGAGCTGCGCATGAAAATGCCATTTACCTTCCTGCCTGAGCGGTACCTATTTACCTACTTGTACTCTGACATGCTTTTGAACTGCTAGGTTGGCAGGAGCAGGGACCGAGCAACGGGAGCTCACCCCGTCGCGGGGATTCGAACCACCGACCTTCTGATCAGCAAGTCCTAGGCTCTGTGGTTTAACCCACAGCGCCACCAACGTCCCTCTATCCCCCAAGTACTGGGCCACAATTCAGTTCAGGAATTCAGTATTGCCTAGCCCTCCAAAACAATGACATATATAAAAACAAATAATAAAAAAGTACTGACCTTGCTGTGATAATGGAGTGTCATTTCAGGGCTTTTGGTTTTAGTTTTTACTGAATTTAAATACAGTGGTACCTTGCTACTCAAACGGCTTGGCTCCCAAACAAATCAGCTCTTGAAAACTTGGAAGTAAGTGTCCTGGTTTGCAAACATTTTTCGGAAGCCGAACATCCAACATGGCTTCCACTTGAGTGCAGGAAGCTCCTGCAGCCAATCAGAAGCCACGCCTTGGTTTTTGAACGGTTTCAGGAGTCGAACAGATCGAATTAAGTTCGGAAACCAAGGTACCACTGATGAATGATAACAAAGATATAAAATATTGTAGAATAATATTGCAGAAAGTCTTCTGGGTGGCAGTTTGGAGAACTGTAGTTCTCACAACACACATTAACACACCTACTTTTACACTTCAGCCACACTCATGTGGCCCTTGGAAGTTTGCCCATGGGTCAATGTGGCCCTAAGCCCACAAAAGGTTTGCCACTTCTGCTTTAAATAATAATAATAATAATAATAATAATAATAATAATAATAATAATGCTTTAGATGCATGAATTGGTCTGAGCTGGGCCTGATCTATTCACCAAGCAACACGGACACTTGCATAATTTCCCCATGTATTGGTGTGCAGAACCACATGTCATATGAAGGGACCTCGAGAATGAGCAAAACTGAGCCATTATTGGAGCATGACCATACCAACATAAATGTTTTAGAAATGTAGGTTGGGGGGGGGACATAAATATAATATAATAATATATTATTTTTACCCCACCCATCTAGCTGGGTTTCCAACAGCTAGCAGCAATTATATAAGGTCTGGAAAATGAGACCGAAGAGATCTAGACAGTGGAATGGAGACAGGTTAACTGTCTCTGCCAACAAATATAGGCTTATTATAAAATGGGAAGGGATCAATTGCTTCATTAGGTAATGAGGGGAGAACAATAAATAATAGTATTATATGTGTGCAAGTGGGAAGTATTTCAGACCACTGCTGTGGTTAAATGCCATGGTCAGGGCAATCTGCCTGGTTTGTGATTTTACACAAGCCCTAAGGGAGTGCCAAGATTGCTTTCAGGTGCAAGATTCAGTTCACCAATATTCTTTCTCTTCCGGGCATATTTAGTGACAGGTAGTGGGACACGAAGATCATGGCCACTGCTCCCATCACCTCCTGACAAATAAAAGGGGAAGAAATGGAGGCAGTGAGAGATTTTACTTTCTTGGGCTCCATGATCACTGCAGATGGTGACAGCAGCCATGAAATTAAGAGACACCTGCTTCTTGGGAGGAAAGCAATGACAAACCTAGACAGCATCTTAAAAAGTAGAGACATCACCTTGCCAACAAAGGTCCATATAGTAAAAGCTATGGTTTTCCCAGTGGTGATGTATGGAAGTGAGAGCTGGACCATAAAGAAGGCTGATTGCTGAAGAATTGATGCTTTTGAATTCTGGTGCTGGAGGAGACTCTTGAGAGTCCCATGGACTGCAAGATCAAACCTATCCATTCTTAAGGAAATCAGCCCTGAGTGCTCACTGGAAGGACAGAGCTGAGGCTCCAATACTTTGACCACCTCATGAGAAGAGAAGACTCCCTGGAAAAGACCCTGATGTTGGGAAAGATTGAGGGCGCAAGAAGAAGTGGACGGCAGAGGATGACATGGTTGGACAGTGTTCTCGAAGCTACAAACATTAGTCTGACCAAACTGCGGGAGGCAGTGGAAGACAGAAGTGCCTGGCGTGCTCTGGTCAATGGGGTCATGAAGAGTCAGACACCACTAAACGACTAAACAACAAGTGGGACGCGGATGACGCTGTGGGTTAAACCACAGAGCCTAGGACTTGCCGATCAGAAGGTCGGCGGTTCAAATCCCGTGACGGGGTGAGCTCCCGTTGCTCGGTCCCTGCTCCTGCCAACCTAGCAGTTCGAAAGCACGTCAAAGTGCAAGTAGATAAATAGGTACTGTTCTGGTGGGAAGGTAAACGGCATTTCCGTGCGCTGCTCTGGTTCGCCAGAAGCAGCTTAGTCATGCTGGCCACATGACCTGGAAGCTGTATGCCGGCTCCCTCGGCCAATAAAGGGAGATGAGCGCCGCAACCCCAGAGTCACTCAGGACTGGACCTAATGGTCAGGAGTCCCTTTACCTTTAGGTGTTCATAGGATTGCAGCCTACCTCTCCCATGGTGCAGTAAGATGCTGATAAAATTATTCTCAAAAAACAACTATGTGTGTGTTGATATACAGCAGTTGTGGGGAACCTTTGACTCTCCAGTTGTTGCTGAACTGCAACTCCCATCATCCCTCACCCCTGGCCATGCTGGCCGGAGGTGTTGGGAGTTGTAGTTCAGAAACATCTGGAGTGCCACAGATCCCCACACACCTGCTTTAAGACATCAACAATCATGCAGTTGTGGGAGAATGTGAGAAAAAGTATACCTATGCTGAATTACAGAGGAATTTCATAAAACAGTGTCCAATTTGGGTGCAGCATCAAAGATGGGTTTTTATTTGACCAAGGGATTTTTCCACGAAACAACAATAACCACCCCACCCTGTCTGTTGGGGTGAATGAATTTTGGAGAGGTTATTTTTACAGGTTAGTGTGGGATGTGAAACACAGAGCAGCCAAGTTCAACATCCCTAGAGTGGACATAAAAAGGGGGTGTCTGGACCAGCCATTCAGAACTTCCTGTTTCCTCCTAGGCTGGGACAGACTTCCTCTACATGTGACCAGAGGTGGGCATGGCCTCACCTGTGCAGGTAACAAAATACCTCACTGGAGGCTGCCATCTCCCACTCTGACTACATTCATCAAAGAAGCAACATCTGCTTAGCCTAAGATGCTCTCTTGGCTTCCAGTCAAGAGAGGACAAAGGAGCTGTTTCCTTATGGGATAGTTTCCAGGTATATTACTTTTGTAACTTAAGTTTGCCTTCTGGGGTCCATCTGTGAACAGAATGTGAGTGAGTAAACTCTTTTTATACTTTTATAGAAGACTGTGCCATGTCTATCGTTTAACGAGGGACTAAAGGGTAAATCACCAGGTAACTTATTTTAGAGGCTTTAGCGAGCCTGAGCAAACACATCCACTGTGCGAGTTTAAAAAGGGGAATGTTACTCTGCTAAATTGTAGAACTTGTTAACACAAGTTGGAAAGGATATAATCAAACAATATATCCTCTCCTGCATCCCTGAACATTCCCACAGTTAGCTGATGTGGTCAGGATTTGTTGCTTCCAAATAAATGTGCTTAGGACTTCAGGACTTGCACTGACGTTTCTATGGAGAGAAATGCAGGGTACAAAAAATGCTTCAGGTCACTGTACGCTTCTCTTTAAGCTGATGCTATTAAGCAACAAATTCAACTGTTCAGAGTAATTATTTGTTTTTTTGTGAATGCAAAAATCTGGCTAGTCTAATTGCCTCATTTTGTCGGGCCCTCCAAACAAGAGGTCTGAGATCTACAAATAAATGGCTACTCATATATTAAATATCAGACAGATCAGGGAACCCATGGAGAATGTAAATGCAAATAAGAGTGGAAGGACAATTATGTGTGGTGTATTATACATATTTAAAGTGTTCTTATTATCTCTACATGCATCTGACTCAAGAGACATGAGTCCCCACTGGAAAATCAATAACAGCACCTCTGCGAGTGCTGCTGGAAGCTGGACCCTTTCAATTAGTGCTCAGGAGAGACCAATCTTTTCCGTTGACTTGTCACCTGCTAATTCCATTGGAAGCTGCTGCATTACTGCTGTCTGGAGACATGTAAGACCCAGAGGTAGTAAAAGGGGACGATTAATGTTCATTCTTTACTTTTATGTGAAATGAGAATTTTCACAGCTAAATGCAGAAATCAAGCAAAGAGCCATGTAATACAGTCAGTCCTCCCACGATGAGATTTGCATCAATTCAGACAAGGAAATAGGTGTGTCGTCCACAAAATCAGCGTGTATCTGGACTAGCTAACATAATACCGTTATAAAAATCTATGGTGCGAATGCATTCGGAATACTTTGTGTCATTCTGGTTGCCTCACCTCATGAAGAATATTGCAGGGTTGGGAAAGGGGAACTGACGTGTGATGTCACGGTCGCAGTGCACGTTGTGTATGACATCAGGCTGCACCGCTCTTCGATTGCTGCAATGCCCTCCATCCCCACAGACATTGGAGGGGCTGTAGAGGCTCAGTTCCTTCTTCCAAAAAGAGCAAGTGGATCAAAACACAACTATCCTTGCAGAATTCACACTTTCACAATGCAGTTCTCCAACCCCAAAATGGGAACAAAACTGAATCGGCCTGGAGGAAAAGGTGCATAAAAATGCATTGCCTCTGAAAAGTGATGTCAAATAGTGTACACTAGGGGAATTTTCTCTCTCTCTCTTTCTCTCAGATGTGAGGACATTTTCTTTTTTACAAAGGAAATAAGCCACAACCTGATGCAGCAATGTGGCAAACTGAATTTGGGATTGGAAAAATGAGAGCACGAGAGAAACCAAAACTGGTATGTGTTAGGGTCCAAGGGGTTGCTCGAGAGTAAGTAGGCAAATGCCTCCCTGCTCGGCTGTGAAGCCTTGCTTTTGATGCCAAAATAGACTTTCTCTGTGCAGAGTGCCACTCTCTCGTGGCTGGCTCATTCACTGGCAGAATCTGTGAGTGTGCGGTCCTAAAACCTTCCCCAGCAGAGTAGTTTCTTGATGCCCAGTCTGCGCCTCCCCTCTCGGCGTGGAAGCCTACTGCGCAGGGAGGGCGTGGGTAATGGAGGAGCTCTCTCCTCCCTGCTTTGCCCAGGCAAGGTGCCCTGGCACCGCCTGGCCTCCTCTGAGCCCTGAAGCTCCTCTCCACTGGAGACGTGGTTACTCTCCTCCGCTGAGGAGGAGCTGCTTCCCATGATCTTTGGGGGCTCTCTGTAATCCATCCAGCTTTTCCCCTCTCCCCCCTGAGCCGATGGCAGTTCCCTGACAGTATGATTCATGCATCCTTAAATACAAATATTAAAAATGCCAATGGGCATCAGACTTACAAAGTTCCACCTTCCCTTTCCCATTAGGGCAGCCTTTCTCAACCTTGGGTTCCCAGATGTTGTTGAACTACAACTCCCATCACCCCTAGCTAGCAAGGCCAGAGCTCAGGGATGATGGGAGTTGTAGTCCAACAACATCTGGAGACCCAAGGATGAGAAACACTGCATTAGGGCATCCTTTCCCTTGGAATTCTCTTCCTCACAATGTGTCCTTAGATTCATGTTAACAGTTCGATATCCACTTCAGAGCCAGGAGGTGATTCCTACGAGCTGCACATGAATCATCAGAAGCTCATACAGGTTGTAATGAACCTGAAAAGATTCACTAACTGCTTTCACCCATGATGTCAAGAGCTACCTTCACTGGGAAAACCCAGCCTGCGCTGTAGTATGCGGAGATCCTTCGCTAGTTGTTCTTTAATCATGTATTGTGTTGCCTGCACATGAATGCTGGGTGGACATTGTGCACTGAACTGTGCGCACAGAACCTCTCCCTCACAAAATAACGGGCCTTTCCACAGAAAACATTTTAACTTGGGTTTCTTCAAGGCTGGATGACTGCAATGTGTTGTATTTGGGGCTTCCCTTGTGGTTCATCCGCAAGCTGAAGTTAGTGCAGAATGCTGCAGCACGGTTGCTGGTGGGAGAGAGGCCTTGTCAGCATATAATAACTGTGCTCAGCAATCAGCACTGGTTGCCGATTTGCCCCTGGGCAAAGTTCAAGGCATTCCTGTTCATATCTAAAGCCCTTAACATCTTTTTAAAAAGAATTTACAGTGGTACCTCGGGTTAAGTACTTAATTCGTTCCAGAGGTCTGTTCTTAACCTGAAACTGTTCTTAACCTGAAGCACCACTTTAGCTAATGGGGCCTCCTGCTGCCGCTACGTCGCCACTGCACAATTTCTGTTCTCATCCTGAAGCAAGGTTCTTAACCCGAGGTCCTATTTCTGGGTTAACAAAGTCTGTAACCTGAAGCGTATGTAACCTGAAGCATATGTAACCTGAGGTACCACTGTATATAAGTTTTACAATTTTATATTCAACACAATCATCATTATCACAAAAAGAATATATGAATCCCAATCTCTCCCACCCTACTCCCATGACTTCCCTCAACTTCCTCTTCTGGTTCTTTAAATATTGCTTCTCCTACCTATCTTATTCTACCTTAATTTTGTAATCTTTTAGTTAAATATTGTTGTATTCTTATCATTTTGTACCATTTTTTCCCCAAATTACATCTTATACTTTGTTATTTTCCCCATTATTACATCTTAACTTTTATGCTTGTTTTCTTAATTGTCAGTGTTTACTCAAACCTTGCTAGTGAGTCCACTTTTTTACAATGTTTCTGTAAGTACAACATAAATGGTTCCCAGTCCTTTATTTGAATTTCTATTGTCCTTGTCTCTTACTTTTCCAGTTAGCTTCGCCATTTCATTGTATTCCATCAGTTTTTCTTGCCATTCTTCTTTCGTTAGTATCTTGTTGTCTTTCCATCTTTTGGCTAGTAACATCCTAGCTGCTGTTGTAGCGTACATAAATAGTTTCTTCCACTCTTTTGGCAAGTCTTGACCTATAATGCCTAGCAAGAAAGCTTCTGGTCATCTAACAAAGGTTGTCTTAAACATTTTTTTCATTCCGTTATAAACCATTTCCCAATAGCTTTTGATTACTTTACAGTTCCACCACATGTGATGAAACATGCCTTCTTTCTCTTTATACTTCCAACACTTATTGAAGCTTGTTCTATACATTTTTGACATTTTAACAGGAATAATATACCATCAATACATCATTTTCATATAATTTTCTTCCAAAACTATACAATCAGTGAATTTTAAATTCACTTTCCATAATTTTTCCCAGTCTTCTACTTGTATGTTATGTCCTAAATCTTGTGCCCGTTTGATCATTACACATTTAAGCTCTTCAGCTTTGGTCTCCTACTCTCACAGTAAACTATACATCTTCTTCAGTGTTTTGGTATAAAACCCGTAACAACTTGAGACCATTTTACTTATGAGATCACCTTATTTCTGAGATCAGCGGAACTGGCACAGGTGCGTCGTAGTACCATACCCTCCAACATTTCTCTGATGAAAATAGGGACATGCTAAGGAAATGCGGGTGGCACTGTGGGTAAAACCTCAGCGCCTAGGACTTGCCGATCGTCAGGTCGGTGGTTCGAATCCCCGCGGCGGGGTGCGCTCCCGTTGCTCGGTCCCAGCGCCTGCCAACCTAGCAGTTCGAAAGCACCCCCGGGTGCAAGTAGATAAATAGGGACCGCTTACTAGCGGGAAGGTAAACGGCGTTTCCGTGTGCTGCGCTGGCTCTCCAGATGCAGCTTGTCACGCTGGCCACGTGACCCAGAAGTGTCTTCGGACAGCGCTGGCCCCTGGCCTCTTAAAGTGAGATGGGCGCACAACCCTAGAGTCGGACACGACTGGCCCGTACCGGCAAGGGTACCTTTACCTTTTAAGGAAAAGCAGGACATCCGAGGACCAAATCAGAAACCTGGATGACTTCTGTAAATCCGAGACTGTCCTTGGGAAATAGGGGCACTTGGGGGGGTCTGTAAACCCATTTCACATTTGTAAGAACTCAGTCATTTAGTGTGGCCTGTTTAAAAACCTCCAAGGAAGGAGAGTCCATCACCTTCTGAGATTCCACTGTCAAATAGCTCTAAACGTCAGAAAGTTCTTCCTAATGTTTAGTCAGAATCTCCTTTATTCTCATTTCATTCCACTGGTTCGAGCAGCTGAAAACAAGATCACTTTGTGATCTTTTCCATGTAACAAACCTTCAGATATTTGAAAGATTTTGCATGGGCCTTCTTGAGAACTGCTTTTCTTGAAAGGGTAATATTTGTATTGCTGCTGCTTTGATTTGGTGCTGAAATCAATATGCTTAATGCTCTTATTGCTATCCAGCTGGACTGTATATATCTTGGTTTTGATGCTGTTTCTTGCTATGCCATTGCTATTTCCACTACCGATTTATGGTGCTAAATTTGGGTGTTGATTTGTTGCATTTTATACGTCAGAATCCATCTTGTGGGGGCTTGGCCCTGCAAGGTGGACGGAATATATTGTAAATAAATAAAATGAAAATGAAAACACACGTTCTAGGTCTCCTGTGCCTTCCCACTAGTCTTGCCACTAGTCACCCGTGTCCTGAGGGGAGCCTAGTTTTTCTAATCCGGCAGCAACAGCACAGGTGCAATTAGAAAGATTGGCTCTCTGCCATTCCTCAAATTGGCCACAGAAAGTCACTGACTGCTGTGGAAGATGCAAGTTGGCCTCCAGGGTCATTTGTCCCACCCTTGCTCTTCACAGTCCACAATTGCTTTGTTCCTTAATCTCCTTAGGTCCCTGTTTTCCAGGGCAGATAAGCTGCTTTCCTGTGAATAAATGGAGCGTAAATGGGTTCTTACACTCCTCTTAGTACCAACTCCAGATTCTCTGCAAAGCCCACATGCAATGAGCTTAGCAGCTGCAAAGCACCTGACGTACCAGCAACTGGGGAGGGGGGAAAGGAAGTTAAATGATCATTGTCTCTCTGCTTCACTCATGCCCAGTCATTTTGGGCAACAACTTCTATCAGTCCTACCCAGAAATCTTCCAGCTTGTGGGAGACTTCGTGTGACAGGATGCTCTCAATTATTAACCCCAAGCACCAGAAGGAAGTTAATAATAATAATAATAATAATAATAATAATAATAATAATAATTTATTACTTATACCCTCCCATCTGGCTGGGTTTCCCCAGCCACTCTGGGCGGTTTCCAACAAAATATTAAAATACAATATTCTATTAAACATTAAAAGCTTCCCTAAACAGGGCTGCCTTCAGATGTCTTCTAAAAGTCTGGTAGTTGTTTTCCTCTTTGACATCTGGTGCAAGGGCGTTCCACAGGGCAGGTGCCACTACCGAGAAGGCCCTCCGTCTGGTTCCCTGTAACCTCTCAGGGAGGGAACCGCCAGAAGGCCCTTGGCGCTGGACCTCAGTGTCCAGGTGAAACGATGAGTTTGGAGATGCTCCTTCAGGTATACTGGGCAGAGGCCATTTAGGGCTTTAAAGGTCAGCACCAACACTTTGAATTGTGCCCGGAAACGTACTGGGAGCCAAGACCAGTGTTATGTGGTCTCGGCGGCCCACATAACAGAAGGCTCTCGGCACTGGACCTCAGTGTCCGGGCAGAACGATGATCATGGAGAACCCATTCAAATCTTTGGGAGATATTCTGCTCGGAGCACACTCGTTGAAATCTGCAACTTGTCCACTGATTCCAGCAGAACTTCTCTAAGAAATTATTAACATTGGCTAGCACCTTATGATGTTCCTCCACATAATTTACCAGTTGCTAGAAACCGCAGCAGGGTGCTTGGATCCTGCCTGTGGGTATCCCAGAAGAGGCATGATGCTGGACTAGATGGACCATTGGCCTGATCCAGAAGGCTCTTTTAATGTTCTTATGTAAGGCAAACCTGTGGAAGACAGAATGTGACAGCACCTCCAAACCCTTTGTACAACATTGGGATGTGGTGCATGTTTGCCTTACATACAAAGGAACATCTCTATTAGAATAGATAGCTAGATAGCTAGATAAATAGATAGGCAGACAATGCATTTTATTCCATTTTTAATTTCTCATTATTCTGAGGAAGGGCTCAGCATTTAATTTCCTCTCATCAGTATGCATTTATCTATAAACAATACTGCAGAATTCATTTCTCGTTCTGGGTTACACACACACACACACCAATTCCCAACAAACCAGTGGTTGATTGCATGCTAGGCTCGGTAGCACTATTAAAAATTAAGGGGCAAAATGTTGTTTGCATTGCACTAAACGGCAAAAGTACACAATGTTTGTAAGTTCCCGTTTATTAGTCTCTTCATAATATAAACAAGAATAATATGTGGGATGCTATTAATTCTCTCCTGGGCCTCTGTTATAATTATGTTTATTATTGCCATTTATTTCAAATCCATAACCTGAGCAAAGGAAAGAACAGAGCAGCTATTGAGCCGCGAAGATGAAGGTTTACAAGGATATAACTGCTGTCTCTCTAACCCCCTCTAGAGGCTTGGGACAGTTGCTCCATTCGTCCAACAGTAATGGCAGCCCTCATTATTCCTTTTATGAGTACATGGCACTGGTAGCAGCAGTCAAAACATACTCTCTTGCATGCTGACAAATCTTGCAGTTGAGTTGTCCAGCTGGTGACCCAAACAACCATTTTTAATTTAGCAGCCCTTTTCAGCAAGGCCTCTAACCTTCATTGCACCCTCCCATGACATCATTAAGGATCTGATGGGATCTAGAAGCCTCCTTGCAACTCAGTCCCTCCTTGCATGGACAGGATCCACCTTGCCACCACTGTTACATATTATCGGAGAGAGATGCTTGCAGATAAAGGGCAGATCTACACTCCTGGTTTATAATGTTAAGGAACGGTTACGGAACAGTTATCATAAGGTTGTTGTTGTTTAGTTGTTTATTCGTGTCTGGCTCTTCATGACCACATGGACCAGAGCACGCCAGGCACTCCTGTCTTCCACTGCCTCCCGCAGTTTGGTCAAATTCATGCTGGTAGCTTCAAGAACACTGTCCAACCATCTCGTCCTCTGTCATCCCCTTCTCCTTGTGCCCTCCATCTTTCCCAACATCAGGGTCTTCTCCAGGGAGTATCATAAGGTATTTGGACACAATTACATTTTGCTTGTAACTTTAATAGTGTGTTATTAAAATGTGACACCAGAGGGCGGTGCAGAGCAACTGGAAATTGGCAGTAAGAGAAAGAGAATGATATATCTAAGATCGTTCTAACAATGTTAAAAAATGTCAGTGTAGATCCAGCCAAAGATCCATTTAGTCTGGGAAGAATAGAAACTGCAGTAAGGGCTTAGTAACACCTTAGCACACATTGGGGGAAGCAGTGGCCACCTGGGTGCTGCTGGGCTACAGCTCCCATCATCCTTGACCATTGGCCAAGATGGTTAGGGCTGATGGGAGCTGGAGTCCACTGACATGTAGAAGGTACCACATTGATTAATCATGGTCTAGTCTGACTGGCACTGACTCTCCAGGGACTTAAAATCACAGAGTTGGGAATGTACCGCAAATGTCATCTAGTCAATCTGCCAGCTGAGGACAGCATCTCTGATAGGTTGGCCATCCAGCCACCCCTTAATAACCACCAATGAAGGAGAATCCACAACTTTTCAAGGTCTAAGATAAAGGTACTTTTCATCCCTTGCTAACTGAACTGTTCAACTGGAGATGTAGGAGTGCAACGACGTAGCTTCTGCTTATAAAACATTAACTGTATGACTTATGATCCTGTAAGGTACAATAAGCTAGCATTATTATCAACATCCAGTGGAACCTCTGTTGTCGAACATAATCCATTCTGGAAGACTGTTCGACTTCCAAAACGTTTGACAACCAAGGCGCAATTGCCGGTCGGCAAAACCCACTGAAGAAATGGAGAAACGCACCTCGGAAGCCGTTTGAGAACTGAGGTTCCACTGTATTACAGAAGTGGGGTCCCCTGTGTCAGCTGTACATGTTGCATCTATTTCAACTGGGCCACATGGGCTCTGTAGTTCATATGTTCTCCCAGTGGTTCAGTTGTACTGCAGTATCCAAGGCCTTCCTGAAACTTGAACCCTATCCCACCACACTAGGATCTCCATGCCAACGTCTCCCACTCTGGCACATAGTACAAGGTATGGGAAGTGGCAAGGAAGGTTGGGAGCTGGTGTTTTGTGTGTCTGAAGACTCCGAGATTCCAGCCTTGCCCTAGTCATCCCTACATGGAAGATGGAACCAGCTTGGTTTTAACTTCGGGGGTACCTTCCAACTCTACAATGTTATGATTTCATGCTTCTCTACTCCTCCCATCCCCACAGATTCCTCCAAGTTTCACAGCCCCATAAGTATACTCCTGATTCTGGGTTATTCCTGAGTTATGTCCTGCTGCAAGAACTGGCTGGACTGTTGCATTTTTAGATTCCAGAGGGATCACTGAAAGATTTAAATGGGAGAACCTAAACTGGCAACAGTTGGGCTAATTCCTAATTGCCACTAGTACGTTCCCTTTAAAAACTACACACACACACACACACACACACACTGCCCTGCTGCTTTCCCCCTTCCAACTGGCCCTCCTCTAGCCTTTCTGAATAATGAAACCCACTTCAGATTCCAAGTGAAGTGTACGTCTTAATTGGCTGGGCAAGGCGAAAAGGTCTGGAACAGACATATTGTGCCGGCTAAGACTTTCTTTGAGCGTGTCCATATTTTAATCCTTACGGGCCCCTAATGCTCTTATCTCTAAATTTCATAAGACACAAAAGAGGCATCTTGCCCAGCATGGGAATGTACAGAGGATAATTCTCGTGATGGAGCAACGGCGGAGGGAAAGTAATGGTCCAGGAACATGCGGCAAAGGAAATCTGCTGCAACCAATCAGGATTGCATGGGGGAATTGAGGCAGGCACTGTGTTATTAAACTAATTGGGATACATCCAAGAACGCTCTGATGTCAACCCAACTTTTCCAGAAAGCGTCTTGGGGCTCGCTGATGATTGTGTTTCTTTCGGATCTTTATTGCTTTCTGTCGCTTCCAAAAAAAAGAGAGAGAAAGAAAAAAAGAAAGAAAAAGGAGGGAGGTGGAGAATTGCAACTTGACTATGCTGATGAAGGTGACTCAGCAGAAGTAGCCCAATGGACACCAGCAGGAGCAAATCTTTGTCAGCAGAAAGCTGGAATGTTTTGCTATAAACAACACAAAACCAAGAGAAACACCTGCATACTTCTTACACTGATGCATCTGGCGTTCTGCCTTGCAGGACGATGGGGTTCATATTGCAGAAAAACCAGCTCTGCTCTCAGAGATGGACCAGAGAGCTTCATTCTGGTCTCCCATCATGCCTGCCTCACAACAGTGGCAAAAATTCTCTGTCTTTGCTCTCTTCTCCTCTCATTTTTATTCCACAACGCTTCTGTCCTGGCAGCATCTGTGACCCACTTCCCTTTTATCCTCACAACGCCCCTGCAAAGTAGGTTTGGCTGTTATAGAAGACCAAGGTCCTCTAGGGTAGGGTTACCAGACATCCCCATTCCCCGGGGACAGTCCACGGGTTTGCAAAGAAGTCCCCAGACAAATTCCATCCCCGGAATGTCCCCAGATTTCATCTAATGTCCCCGGGAAATGCAGCAGCGGCAGTCTCAGCAGCCCGGAGCAGTTGGATCTGGCTGGCTTCAGGAGCTGCTCGGAAGTCCCCATATGATGGTGGTGCAGGGGCTTGAAGATGCAGCTTCTGGGCTGCCTCCACCTTCCCTGACCCCAGCAACTAAGCTGTGAAGGGAGGTTTCATGCTGCCTATCGGAGCAGCCTCCCAACTCATGCGTGCATGCAAGCAGGAGGGGGCAGGGATCTCTCAGTTAGGCAATGGGAAGCCTCTCTTCCCAGATGAGGGATCCCCGCCCCCTCCTGCTTGCATGCAAGTAGGAATGGGATTGGGGCTGCTCCGATGGGAAGGGAGGCATTGCGCTGTCTGAGAGATCCATGCCTCCTCCTGCTTGCACGCAAGTAGGAGTGGGATTGGGGCTGTTCCGATGGGAAGGGAGGCATTGCGCTGTCTGAGAGATCCATGCCTCCTCCTGCTTGCATGCAAGTAGGAATGGGATTGGGGCTGCTCCGATGGGAAGGGAGGCATTGCGCTGTCTGAGAGATCCATGCCTCCTCCTGCTTGCACGCAAGTAGGAGTGGGATTGGGGCTGTTCCGATGGGAAGGGAGGCATTGCGCTGTCTGAGAGATCCATGTCTCCTCCTGCTTGCACGCAAGTAGGAGTGGGATTGGGGCTGTTCTGATGGGAAGGGAGGCATTGCGCTGTCTGAGAGATCCATGCCTCCTCCTGCTTGCACGCAAGTAGGAGTGGGATTGGGGCTGTTCCGATGGTAAGGGAGGCATTGTGCTGCCCGAGCCTCACCACTGCCACCACTCTTGGCCCTCCTTCTTTGCCTTCCATGCCTGACCCACCACGCACCACTTCCCCACCACCACTGAAGAATCAACAACTCAGGGGCTGCCCAGGCTCATGGAGAAAGGAGACAGAAACCTCGGAGGAAGGGGAAACACAGCAGCCGGCCCTCTACCACCGCCATCGCTGCAGCATCAATGTCCCAAACATGTAGCATTTATTTAATTAATTTAAGTGTCCCTGGATTCATTGAAAAAAATCTGGTAACTTTACCTAGGGTCACTAAGTAAGCTTTACAACAGAGCAGGAATTGGAATCCGAGTCTCCTGAATCCAATCCCACTAGTCAGTGGTGACTACTCCAACAGAGAAACCAGTAGGAGAACACTTCAATCTCCCAGGACATTCTATACAAGATCTCAAAGTAGCTGTTTTACTACAAAGGAATTTCAGAAATAGACTGGGAAGAGAAGCTGCTGAATTGCAACTTATCACCAAACTTAAAACCATGGAGAGACCTGGTCTGAACAAAGACATTGGATTCTTATCTCATTATACATGACAAAGCCATTTTTCACCTTCTCACCCCTTGCTTTTTCCTGTAAGACCTATTGCGGTCGTTAAGAGTCGTCAACAGGCTCATCACAGCTATCTGCCAATCACCCATTCCCACCACCCTTCTGAGTAATACCCCTCCCCACCTTCTCACTATATAGAAGGGTCTGGAAACTTCTGTTTCAGTGTATCTGAAGAAGTGTGCATGCACACGAAAGCTCATACCAAGAACTAACTTAGTTGGTCTTTAAGGTGCTACTGGAAGGAATTTGTTTTGTTTTGACTATGGCAGACCAACACGGCTACCTATCTGTATCTGTACTCCAACCCAGTTACCTAGAGGGTTGATGGGCGCATCGTCACTAGATGGCACTAGGTGACTGGTGATGGCTGAGGGTGAGGAGACCTGGTGGGGCTGGCCTGTCACAGGAGAGCGGATGGAAGGAGCACATTCACATGCACTGACTCCACACCCACCACCCATGAGAATGGACACGGATTCATTCCTAAAAGCAGCCACCACCATCCCTCAGAAAGCCTTGAAATGTTCAACCAGATCTGTCTTACACAGAGATGGAGGAGAGGGTATTATTGTGGGCTTTCTAAGAGCAAGGAATGTGGGAGGCAGATGTAAGAGAAAGTGTGTGAAGGCGCACAGGGCAACATCGGCTGGGCTTTCAAGAGGAGTATCTGTGTTTGCGCCACAAAGCAAGACGTATGGAACATAATGGCAATGTAAAGCACTAAGGGGCTGGGATGAATCAGCTTTGTGTGGGGGGGGATAAAGGACAAAGGGAAGGTGGGAATGGATGAAAGAAGGCTTTGGGGAGGAAAGAGTGGAAGAGAATTGGGTGAGGAAGTGGAAAGAAGGAGTGTGGATGAGTCAACAATATTGTGGGTGGGTGGTATGCTTGGCAAATCCACACTGTGATCAACTCCTGCCCGGAAACCAATGTCCCCATTGTGGAAGGACGTGTGAATCCAGAATTGGCCTCCACAGTCACTTACAGACACAAACTGTGTTTATGGAACAGATAGGTAGCCGTGTTGGTCTGCCATAGTCAAAACAAAAAAAAAAAAATCCTCCCAGTAGCACCTTAAAGGATGTGTATCTGAAGAAGTGTGCATGCACACGAAAGCTCATACCAAGAACTGACTTAGTTGGTCTTTAAGGTGCTACTGGAAGGAATTTTTTGTGTTTATGGAAGACAATCTTACTTGGCTACGAGGGATCACCAAAGAAGAAGAAGGGTGGATGGTTGGGTGAGTGCGAGAGTTTGGTGCTTCCAGGATCCAGGAGGGGACTTTGGGAAAGATACCCCACCCACCCCCCATCTGCCTTAACAGTGAAGAAGCAGGTTTTGCAGACAGAGAATTCTCTTGTGCTGCCTCTGAACTTTTGGGATTCTCTCCACATTCAGCACTGTTCAAATCCTCACGATGGCTCCTGTTGCTCTGTCCCAGCTCCTGCCAACCTAGCAGTTTGAAAGCACACCAGCACAAGTAGATAAATAGGTACCACTGTGGCAGGAAGCTAAACAGTGTTTCCGTGCGCTCTGGCTTCCGCCACGGTGTCCCGTTGCGCTAGAAGCGGTTTAGTCCTGCTGGCCACATGACCTAGAAAGCGGTCTGTGGACAAACGGCGGCTCCCTCGGCCTGAAAAGAGAGATGAGTTCCACACTCCATAATTTCCTTTGACTGGACTCAACTGCCCAAGGGTCCTTTATCTTTTACCTTTGAGGTAGTGGGCCCTGTTATGTATAATTATGTGACACTGAAATAGGAATGCCTGTGTATTGCTGAAAAGATTGAACATGCAAGATTCCACTGAAGCTAAGCTAAATTAAGAGCAAAGAATGAGGATTTGAACCCTGGTCTCCCAGGTCATGGTCTTACAATCTAACCATTATGCCACATTTGCTCATGTATTGGCTGGTTTTTGTATGAGTGTTTTAAACTTTTTCATGTTTTTATTGGTACAATGCCTTGAGAAAGCAAGCAAGCAATAATAATAATAATAACACCTGAGTCTAGAGGGAATGGGGCTTACCAGCCCTTCATCTAGTCTTTAGAGCAGGGGTCAGCAAACTTTTTGAAATATACTTGGAGTCGAGAGTGGATTTCATGCTCTTTATTCAGCTCGTTGTGGTGAGGAGGAATGGAAGTTCCCCCCGAATGTCTGCTTTATATACATTATATACCCAATGGGCCCCACATGATTGGCTAATTCCAGGATTCTCCTGTAGGCCAATCAGGTTTCGGATTCACTTCCACCTGGAGCTGGATTGGGTGGCTCCTGTGGACCAATCAGACTGCTACATTCTGGGCCCTATTGTTCTAGGACCAATCAGACTGCTGCATTCTGAATCCTATTGTTCTAGGACCCATCAGACTGCTGCATTTTGGATCCTATTCAACTCAGTACATAACACTTTTTCAGTAGGGGGCCGGTCCACTGTCCCTCAGACCTTATGGGGGGGCTGGACTATATTTTGAAGGGGGGGGGAATGAACGAATTCCTATGCCCCACAATTAACTCAGAGATGCATTTTAAATAAAAGGGCACATTCTCCTCATGTAGAAACATGCTGATTCCCAGACTATCCACAGGCCCAATTCAGAAGGTGATTGGGCAGGATCCGGCCCCCGGGCCTTAGTTTGCTACCCATGCTTTAGAGCTATGTCCCCTGAAAAGACAGCTTTCCACATGTGTCGTACCCTGTTTGACTTCACAGCGTTTGACTTCACAGCACCAAGAATGCAATCTGCATCTGGAGACTTTGCAAATTGAAAAGTATCCATAGAAACGGATGTAGCAGAAGCTACGTCTACCGGCATTTTTCTCAATGTGGAGTCAAGGCCAGACTGGACAAGGGTGATATATCTGAAAAATACCATGAAAACTAACATTCCAAATGTACGGTCCAGTTAGCTGAGCAGTGAGATAAGCCATGTTTCTTGTCCCTGATAGCTTCTTTGTGCATCAACGAAGCAGTCCAGGGTTGTTGTTGTTGTTGTTTATAATAATAATAATGTTATTATTTATAACCCACCCATCTGGCTGGGTTTCCCCAGCCGCTCTGGGTGGCTCCCAGCAGAAAAGTAACAACACACTCATCTTGCTTTATTGGCCGAGGGAGCCGGCGTACAGCTTCCGGGTCATGTGGCCAGCATGATTAAGCCGCTTCTGGCGAACCAGAGCAGCGCACGGAAATGCCGTTTACCTTCCTGCTGGAGCTGTACCTATTTATCTACTTGCACTTTGACGTGCCTTCGAACTGCTAGGTTGTCAGGAGCAGGGACCGAGCAATGGAAGCTCACCCCGTCGCAGGGATTCGAACCGCCGACCTTCTGATCAGCAAGTCCTAGGCTCTGTGGTTTAACCCACAGCGCCACCTGCATCGACCACCAAAAAGAGAGGTATGTGTTGGTTTATATGTTTGACGTATTCCTAGCATAACCAAAACATTTAGACATTTAAAAATATAATAAAGAAGAGTTTCCAAACTCCTCTGGTGACAGGGCATGGTATGTTGGTGAAGGCATAGGCAACAGCCAATAGGTCCTGTCCTAGGCATTCCTCCGCCTTGCCCCCCAATTCAAACTGATCACATTCTGGGAAATGAAGATTCCAGCATAGAATAAAATGTATCATTCTATTAAGTAGGAAGAGTACACCTTCAGATCTCACCCACTGCCCTTGAACGTTATGCATGCTGTAATATTAAGATGACAATTCTATACACATTTAATTTGGATAAGAACATAAGAGCTCTGCTGGAACACGCCAAAAGCCCATTTAATCCACTTTTTAACAGTGGCCAACTAGACACATATGGGAAACCCACAGATAATCCCGTTGAAATCAGTTTGAATGTATTTATTAATGATATTTTAATACACATTTGTCTTGAAGCTCCAAGCAATATACAAACATCGTAAAACAAAGTTAAGACCTGGTACAGTGGCTTGAAATCATCATTAAAAAATAATTAACAATAAACACAGATAAGGAGAGGCACAAGTGGAGGAGAGCGTTGGAAAAATTTAATGCTGGTTGTTGGAACATCAGTTTGGAAATTAGAATATGTAGCTTGAATGTCCCTTTTGAAATTGGATTTCATCTCATGATGATAAACTGCCTGATGCTGGGAGGAGGGAGGGCCGTGACATCACAGCATAATAATAAACAATTTTAATAGTAATTATGGCTGATGGCTATGCTAATAATAATCACAGACAAATATACAGTGATTAAACAAGGTCGACGGGCTATTTATCATCTTACTTTTCCATTTAACTACTTGAACAATAGTTTTTCCTTGTACTGAAGTTTGTGGAGGAACATGGGGGAAAGCATATGAGAGGTTGGAATAGAAGAAATCTACAAAAAAAACAACAGCAACAACCCCATAATATCCCAAGAATTCCAAAGCATGCCTCACTCAACCCTTTTGGTTGTAGGCACCTACATTTTACTCAGAGTAGACCCATTAAAAAGAACAGGCCTCAGTCAGTCAATTAGTTTATTTTCCTATGGGTCAACCCATTATATATGTTTCACTGTTACTCCATGCAGACGTTGAAAGTGTCCACAGTGTTCAGTAAGCATGCTGAGAACACAAACTATGTATGTATGTATGTATGTATGTATGTATGTATGTATGTATAAAACCAGGGGTCAGCAAACTTTTTCAGCAGGCGGCTGGTCCACTGTCCCTCAGACCTTTTGGGGGGCTGGACTATATTTTTTTTGGGGGGGGGGAAATGAACAAATTCCTATGTCCCACAAACAACTCAGAGATGCATTTTAAATAAAAGGACACTTTCTACTCATGTAAAAACACGCTGATTCCGGGACCATCTGCGGGCTGGATTGAGAAGGCGATTGGGCCGGATCCAGCCCCCGGGCCTTAGTTTGCCTACCCATGTATAAAACTCTCTCATACACCATCAGGTTTCTAGAACTTAGAGCTCCAAAACATGCTAATGATTTGTGATGCAACCTCAGATGTCCGAGGGGAAGTTGAACAAGCTTTCTAGTCGCCAGTTGATAACCCTTCAGAACAGATGGGAAGGGGGGCAATCCGAGGAGTTCAGTAAGTAAATTCCTCCCATTGGGCAATCTCTCCCCCTCCCTATACAAGCGGAGTTCAGTTTGCCTCGAGGTGAGGATGAAACCCCTTGCAGAAAAAGTCTTTACCCAAAGTCTGCCAGGTTATTTGGGTGTTGGAGGCAAGAAAAATCCCACCAGAACATTACAGTGGTACCTCTGTTTAAGAACTTAATTCGTTCTGGAGGTCCGTTCTTAAGCTCAAACTGTTCTTAACCTGAAGCACCACTTTAGCTAATGGGGCCTCCTGTTGCCGCCGAACCACTGCTGCGCGATTTCTATTCTCATCCTGAAGCAAAGTTCTTAACCCGAGGTACTATTTCTGGGTTAGCGGAGTCTGTAACCTGAAGCATCTGTAACCTGAAGTGTCTGTAACCTGAGGTACCACTGCATCCCTTCCCTAGCAGCAAAGTGCAATAATGATGACAACAACAACAAGTCAAAACAAAAAAAATTCCTTCCAGTAGCACCTTAAAGACCAACTAAGTCAGTTCTTGGTATGAGCTTTCGTGTGCATGCACACTTCTTCAGATACACAGTGTGTATCTGAAGAAGTGTGCATGCACACGAAAGCTCATACCAAGAACTGACTTAGTTGGTCTTTAAGGTGCTACTGGAAGGAATTTTTTTTGTTTTGACTATGGCAGACCAACACGGCTACCTATCTGTAACAACAACAACAAGATTAAAGAACTATTTGCTTTATTTCCATGATATCCAAAATCTTGCCTGATGATAGGGCCGACCCTGTTAGTATGGTCATGGCTCATATTGACTCCACCACTAACCAGCTCCCCACCGCAAGGCACAAACTTCCCAAATTGACCCTTCTACAAAGGGTGAAACTTCAAAACCTGCCATCATCAGACTTGCAAGACAATGAAATATCCCATCATTTGTCCCTTGGGGTTGTGTTTATGGTTATTATTGGACGGTTACATAACACTTCAGCTTTGGTGGCTTGGTTTTCCAGTTGGGGTCGAGATGTTTGAATGGTACGACAAAAGGAGAGATCAACAGAACGGAAATCAAACATGCCTCGTATGAATTTCTGAATATTGGTAATGATGCAATTAGAATCCTGAATGCCAAATACAATCTTTGGTCTGACAGTGAATAATTTGCAGACTAAGAGGGGTCAATGCAGTGTGGGTACCTGAATACAAAGGAAGAAACTGAAGAGGTTTGTTTGGTCAGCCTGTGTCCCCATTCTTCTTATGCATTTCCTGAGATATTATTCACTCCTCGTTTGGTTCTAAATTACTCATAATGTTAGTAAGAAGTGGGTGGCTGATGTTCAAGCTACCAGTTTGCGTAAGTTCTTACAGTATTTTTTTTGCCCTGAATCTACATGGGACGTAACCGGCTGTACTTTTGAATAAATAAGGTATACTATTCATTGTATCAAATTGTAGATTTCAGCGGAAGTCTCATAAAGTTCAGCAAAAAGCAGAAGACCCAGTAGATCAGTTTATTCTCTAGTTAGTTCATGCATAAGGTAAATACATGTATAAGTGTCTTTTCCACCTGTCTGTTCATAGAGTCCAATAATCCACATGAAGGCTTGTTACAGTTCCATAGAATCCTTTCACAGAGTCTAAGACAAGGATTTCCAGAATATTAGCCTTGTTTCACCATCCTAGGCTTCATCAGTAGTACAGTGGTACCTCGGTTTAAGTACTTAATTCATTCTGGAGGTTCGTTCTTAACCTGAAACTGTTCTTAACCTGAAGCACCACTTTGGGGCCTCCTGCTGCTGCCACGCCGCCAGAACACAATTTCTGTTCTCATCCTGAAGCAAAGTTCTTAACCTGAAGCACTATTTCTGGGTTAGCGGCGTCTATAACCTGAAGTGTATGTAACCTGAAGCTTATGTAACCTGAGGTACCACTGTACAGGCTCTAGGTAATGCATATAAATACAATATCGTAATCTCACACATTTTTACAGCAAGAATAATATAATTTATGTATGAGTTTACATGTATAACATCTGAGCATGGATTAAGTTTGTTTTACTTCTGTTGTGCCATATGGGTCACTTTAAGAAAGAAATTTTGTATCTGTGGATTGCCAACACCTGTTACTCAAACCAACATTGTGCTTGTCCATCTAATCTTGATTTGTAACACTTGCTGCTTACTGCAGCCACTACTATGCTATAAGATCCACTATCCCGTAATATTACATATGTTATGTACAGTTGTTTATGGCTTTTATATTATTTTATATATGAAAGGATTCTGTGGAACTGTAACAATAATCATGTGGATTATTGGACTCTTTGAACAGACAGGTAGAATAGACACTTATACATGTATGGACCTTATGCATGAACTGACTAAAGAATGAACTGATCCACTGGGTCTTCTGCTTTTTTTGTTCAACTTAATGAGACTTCCATTGAAATCTACAATTTGATACAATGAATAGTATACCTTATTTATTCAAAAGTACAGCCGGTTACGTCTTGTGTGTTTATTGAGTATGTTTCACGTAACCAAAATTTTGTTGTTGTTTTGCTAAATCAACATAGAGCTGGTATTCAAAGGACAGGGCAAGAACCCCAAATGGGAAAGCACCCCAGCTTTTTGGGATATTCCACCTTATGCAAGAGCTTCCTGCCTTGAATTCAGAAGATTCCGGGTTCAACCCTCAAAGCCTCCAGATAGGGCTGACACAAATCCCAGGAGATCCACTGCAAGTCAGTTGAGAAGAGGAGGAGGAGGAGGAGGAGGAGGAGGAGTAGTTTGGATTTGATATCCCGCTTTATCACTACCCTAAGGAGTCTCAAAGCAGCTCACATTCTCCTTTCCCTTCCTCCCCCACAACAAACACTCTGTGAGGTGAGTGGGGCTGAGAGACTTCAGAGAAGTGTAACTAGCCCAAGGTCACCCAGCAACTGCATGTGGAGGAGTGGGGAATCAAACCCGGTTCACCAGATTATGAGTCCACCACTCTTAACCACTACACCACACTGGCTCTTTCAATATTTTGCTGGTTACACCAATGATCTAACTCCGTACAAGGCAGATCTTCATGTCTGAATGTCAATGTGGCATCACAGAATCCGCAAGCTCATTGGCTGTCTCTTATTTGTCAGTTCCCATTCTCTGGCACCTATTCCTTATTATTATTATTATTATTATTATTATTATTATTATTATTAGTTGTATACCACCCTATACCCATAGGTCTCAGGGTAGTTCACAACACAAAGCTGCAATATAAAAACACATAACAAAAACAACAACAATTTTATTATTTACCGTATACCCCGCCCACCTGGCTGGGTTTCCCCAGCCCCTCTGGGCGGCTTACAGCATATATAAAAACAAAATAAAATATTAAACATTAAAATGCATTCTAAAAATAATTAAAGCAATTAACAATGCTAATGTATGCAAACTAATGAAAATACACTACCCAACAAAAGCCCCAATATAGGGGTGAATAAAATACTGAGGGGCAGGTAAGCCCCACCCCGCATAAATGATCACAAGACATGGCACACACACCCCATTGGAATGGCAATGCCCATCAACTTTGGCCAGCTGCCCCTCAAACATTTTAGCTCCTGTGCCCCTAAACAATCCCTCAGCCCACAAATACAGATACAAAAATCCAAATTAACATATAACATTTAAAAATAATTTAAAGAAGCCCCATCAAATAAAACAACACCCACCCAAGTTAAGACACCCCCCTTAAAACAGTAATTTTAGCA
Source organism: Podarcis gaigeae (assembly GCF_964106915.1). NCBI lineage: Eukaryota > Metazoa > Chordata > Lepidosauria > Squamata > Lacertidae > Podarcis > Podarcis gaigeae. Next base: position 4,681,069 of record NC_139683.1, on the reverse strand, counting down.
CAAGGGGGCTGGGCAATGCCCTTTCTCCATGCCCAAAGTGCCGTCCCCAAAGGGTGTCATCCCTTTCAGTGGTGGCCCCACCCCCAGGGCAGGTCGACTTTACAGAGACGCCTCTGGGAGACCATTCTCCCCGGTTTCTGCTTTTTGAGGGTGCCATTCTTAAGCCTCTCCAACTCCTGACAACATATTGGAAGGCAATTCTGCTTTACTTGTAAGCTCTGCAACCTAAAGGGCAAACATGATCCTGATTTTCAAAACGCTTACTTATTTATTATATTTGAAATATTTAAAAACTCTCTAAGCAGCATGCAACATAAAAAAACAACAACAAATTGTGCCAGCGTTTATATAAGAAGAGCCCTGCTGGATCAGGCCAAAGGTTAATCTATTCTGCCTTGGTCAGATCCCACCTGGAATCCTATGTCCATTTCTGGGCCCCATAGAAGAAAAGGTTATCGAAGAAGCTGGAATGTGTGCACAAGAGGGAGATGGATACATTTAGCCTGGAGAAGAGACGATTTAGAGGTGAGATGATAGCCATCTTCAATATTAAAAGGGGTACCACAAAGAAGATGGAGCCAGCTTGTTTTTCTGCTGCTCCAAAAGGTAGGACCCCAAATCAATGGATTCAAATGACAGGAAAGGAGATTCCGTCTAAACATTAGGAAGAACTTTCCAACGGCTGTGGAATAGGCTGCTTTGGAAGATGATGGAGGCATTATTGGAGGTTTTTAAGCAGAGGTTGGATAGCTACCTGCCAGTGAGACTTTTGCTGTGATTTCCACACAGTAGGGAGTTTGACTAGATGTCCTTTGGGGTCACTTCTGACTATTATTGTTGTTATTATTGTTGTTGTTTAGTCATTTAGTCGTGTCCGACTCTTCGTGACCCCATGGACCAGAGCAAGCCAGGCGCTCCTGTCTTCCACTGCCTCTCGCAGTTTGGTCAAACTCATGCTGGTAGCTTCGAGAACACTGTCCAACCATCCGTCATCTGTCGTCCCCTTCTCCTTGTGCCCTCCATCTTTCCCAACATCAGGGTTTTTTCCAGGGAGTCTTCTCTTGTCATGAGGTGACCAAAGTACTGGAGCCTCAGCTTCAGGATCTGTCCTTCCAGTGAGCACTCAGGGCTGATTTCCTTAAGAATGGAGAGGTTTGATCTTCTTGCAGTCCACGGGACTCTCAAGAGTCTCCGCCAACTCCATCATCATCATCATCATCATCATCATCATCATCATCATCATCATTATTATTATTAGAATTTATATACCACCATATACCCAGAGGTCTCAGGGCAGTTCACAGAAAATATACACATAAAAACCACAGTATATACAATCAAAATACAAACAACAACCCAATAACACACACACGCAAACACCCATACACAAAGAGAGCCACATTTTAAAAGGGCACAGGATGACAATCAGATCAACCAAAGACCTGGCTAAAAAGGCACATTTTTACCTGGCACCTAAAGGTGTATAATGAAGGGAGAACATTCCATAGACTGCAGAGAAGGCTCTGCTCTCATGTTGCCACACTCCGGACCTCTCAAGGAGGAGGCACACAAAGAAGGGCTTCAGAAGATGATCTCAGGGTCCAGGTAGGTTCAAATGGAAAGAGGCAGTCCTTGAGGTATTGCGGTCCTGAGCTGTTTAAGGCTTTATAGGTCAAAACCAGCACTTTGAATTGGACCCAGAAACTCATTGGTAGCCAGTGCTGTCAGACCAGGACTGGTGTAATATGTTCAAACCGTCTTGCTCCGGTGAGCAACCCAGCTGCTGAATTCTGCACCAGCTGAAGTTTCCAAACCGTCTCCAGAGGCAGCCCTACGTATAACGCATTGCAGTAATCTAACCTTGAGCTTACCAGAGCATAGACTAACAGTAGTTAGGCTATCCCTGTCCAGATAGGGGCGTAGCTAGGCCACCAGCTGAAGCTGATGGAAGGCATTCCAGGCCACAGAGGCCACCTGAGCCTTGAGTGACAGCGAAGGATCCAGGAGGACCCCCAAGCTATGAACCTGCTCCTTCAGAGGAAGTGTAACCCCATCAAGAGCAGGTGACCTCCCACCCATCTGGTCTAGGGAACCACCCACTAACAGTGCCCTGGTCTTATCTGGATTGAGCTTCAGTTTGTTGGCTCTCATCCAGTCCATTATCAAGACTTCACTGGTCCACCAAACATCAGGAAGAACTTTCTGGCAGCAAGAGCAGTTCAACAGTGGAACAGACTCTCTCAGGAGGTGATGGAGTCTCCTTCCTTTTAAGCAGAGGTTGGATGGCCATCTCTCATGGATGCCTTAATTGAGATTCCTTCTTTGCAAGGGGATGGACTAGATGTCCCTCGGGGTCCCTTCCAACTGCGCAATTCTATGACTCCATGACTTCTAGTGCCACAATTCCATGATTCTGTTCGCCAAGTAGGTCTTAGCAGGGCAAAGGTGATGCAAGGAAGGTGCCTTCTTCTCATTCAGGCCTTGTAGAAGAAGCCAAATTAGGCTCATTATTAGGCCCTGCTGTTCTCTATCCCTCTCATGACCCACACAAACGCACATACGGTGTTGCCAAGATACATCTGCTAATTAAAAAGGGGTGGGGGCGAAGCTACCCAAGAACAACAGGGAGTTGTGGGAAGGAAGGATGAGGGAAGCACTGTGGGGAACGAAGACGTGCCATTGACATTCTAGTCATGCACAACGTGAATCTGAGCTATTTGCCTGTTGCTTAAAACACACACACACAAAGTATTCTAGGCTCCCTCTGTCCTTCCCAGCCCAGCCCACTAATTTCCTCTTCTCTCCTTCCTCCTCCTCCCCCTTGCACACCCACTTCTTCAATGTCGTGATTCCTCTTTGGGGGCACCCAAATTCTCTCACAATGGTGGGCCGCCGACCAGTTGGCAAAGTCTACGCGCCGGGGTGTGCTGCTGGAAGCACAGGCCTTAATTCTTCGGAACACAGAGGACCATGTAATCGCTGGCTTAATTGAGTGCTGGGAGGGGGGAGAACAGAGGGGAGCTGAAAGAAGGAGGAAGCTCTGAGGGAGAGGGGCTGGCGAGCCAAGGGCAAAAGCTGGCGAGAGGGCTTGCATTGTGAACGATAAGCTAGAAATCTCACTTCGCTACATCATTGTAAGGCCACGTTCCACCTGGTGTTTTGCAATTTATTCATGTTATGTATTTATTCGATTTCTAGTCTGCCCTTCATCAAAAGATCTCAGGGCGGTTCACAACATAAAAACACTAATCACTAATAATAATAATAATAATAATAATAATAATAATAATAATAATAATATATTATTTATACCCCGCCCATCTGGCTGGGTTTCCCCAGCCACTCTGGGCGGCTCCCAACAGAATATTAAAGACACGAGAAAACATCAACCATTAAAAACTTCCCTAAACAGGGCTGCTTTCAGATGTCTTCTAAAAGTCAGATAGTTGTTTTTTTTCCTTGACATTCCACAGGGCAGGTACCACTACCGAGAAGGCCCTCTCCCTGGTTCCCTCCAACCTCATTTCTTGCAGGGAGGGAACCGCCAGAAGGCCCTCGGAGCTGGACCTCAGTGTTTGGGCTGGATGATGGGGGTGGAGGCGCTCCTTCAGATAGACTGGGCTGAGGCCGTTTAGGGCTTTAAAGGTCAGCACCAACACTTTGAATTGTGCTTGGAAACCGTTAGTACTTAAAACTACTCAGAAGTAGTTAAAATGGTGTGTGTGCACCATGTCATGTGATCGATTATGCAGGGCAGAAATTACCTGGCTGGCCTCCCAACCAATATTTTATTCAAGTTGGGACCCCTGTTTGCAAACCATGGTTTGTGTTAACTAAGCCCATTGGCAAAGCACAGTTAGGGCCATTACTTTGCTTCAAGAGACTGGTGCACCATGGAGTCAGGAGTGAATTTATGAAGCAGATTCAAGAGCCTGATTTAGAGTAGCTTGCCTGTTGTACACTAGGAAGACGTGCATCCCATGGTCAGTGTGAACCATGGTTTCAGATTATGTTTGGAGCCAGCCAATGAATATTCACTCACATATTCCTCTCATAACTACTTCCAAAGCACTGGAGATCTGTCTGCTTATAAACATGTAAATTAAGCATGGGGGAGCAGGTAAGCAACTTGACAGATGGTATTAATCTCCAAGCAGAAGCAGTTTTCCACAAAATAAACAGAACAATCCTTGCTGGGGAAAAGGCTAGGGTGGGGGGGGGGAACCGTCCAGTCCTCATGGGAGTTGGAGTCAAACAGTACATGGAAGTCCATGAGAGCCCCTAGAGCAGTGGTTCTCAACCTGTGAGTCCCCAGATGTTGTTGGACTACAACTCCCATCATCCCTGAGCTCTGGCCTTGCTAGCTAGGGGTGATGGGAGTTGTAGTTCAACAACATCTGGGGACCCACAGGTTGAGAAAGGCTGCCCTAGAGCATGGGTAGGCAAACTAAGGCCTGGGGGGGCGGATACAGCCCAATCGCCGTCTAAATCCAGCCCACGGATGGTCCAGGAATCAGCGTGTTTTTACATGAGTAGAATGTGTGCTTTTATTTAAAATGCATCTCTGATTTATTTGTGGGGCATAGGAATTCATGCATTCCCTCTCCCCCCCAAAAAAATATAGTCCAGCCCCCCACAAGGTCTGAAGGACAGTGGACCAGCCCCCTGGTGAAAAAGTTTGCTGATCCCTGCCCTAGAGGGGAAATCAACAACTCACTTGATGTCTGACTAACTGTTACATGGCACTTCTCCTAAATTTTGAAAGAGTTTCAGATACATACTATTACACCTACCCAGGTTCCTTTTGTAGTTACGTTTCAGGATTTACAATGCTTACTTGGGGTTTTGTTTCCCTGGAATGAGGTTGGTGGAGAATGACTGGTGTTTTGTGACCCCTGGTTTGATCACATACACACAGGATGCACATAGGTGGAGATTCACACCATTAATACGCTGGCAAATACTGCTCCCTGTCCAGATTTTTTTTATTAAAAAAGATATTTATTAAAATTTTATAGACAGTAAAGGTTACAGAATAAAAAAGAGAAAAAAATGCAAATAAAAAGAAAAGATACAAAAATACAAATTAACAAATACAAAATACATACAAAAAAATTATAGATGAAAAAATAAAAAACATTAAAAACAAATCAATCTTTTCATATCTTATATATCATTTACCTATTTTCCTGACCTCCTCACTCCTCCCTTTTTTGTATTCCAATTCACATGGCTAATTCAGCAAATCCTTACCCTCTTTGTTTTTATCTTAATTTTAACATATTGAGCTTCATATTGTCATCTAATTATCAATCCATTTTTACATATTCTTTTAACTTTGTTGCTTAAGCCGTCTCATTTCAATCCTACATCAATTTAACATTCATTAATTTTACAATGTTTCTGCAAATAGTCTTTGAATTTCTTCCAGTCTTCTTCCCTGTCCAGATTTTTGGAGATAGGTCACCAGAGCCAGCGTAATGTAGTGGTTAAGAGTGGTGGACTTGTAATCTGGTGAACCGGATTCGCTTCCCTGCTCCTCCACATGCAGCTGCTTGGGCCAGTCACACTTCTCTGAAGTCTCTCAGCCCCACTCACCTCACAGAGTGTTTGTTGTGGGGGAGGAAGGGAAAGGAGATTGTTAGCCGCTTTGAGACTCCTTATGAGGAGTGAACGGTGGGATATCAAGTCCAAACTCCTCCTCCTCCTCCTCTTCTTCTTCTTTTTCTTCTCTTCTTTTAATTGTTATACAGAGCAACTCAGCTCAAATAATGTAAAAAGACACTGCTGAAGGCAGTAGCCCATCTAATCAAACATCCCAGTCTCACAGTGGCCAACCAGAAGCCGATGGGAAACTCACAAGCAGGAATGGAACACAATTAAACATCAGGAAGAACTTTCTGACGGTAGGAGCTGTTTGACAGTGGAACGGACTCCCTTGGGAGGTTGTGGGCTCTCTTTCCTTGGAGGTTTTAAAGCAGAGGTTGGATGGTCATCTGTCATGGATGCCTTAGTTAAGATTTCTGCATTGCAAGGGGTTGGCCTAGATGACCCCCAGGGTCCCTTTGAACTATACAATTCTATGATTCTATGGCACAACAGCACTCTCTCCACCTGAGGTTTCCAGCAACTGATATTCAGAAGCATACTGCAACTGTGAAGGTAGAATATATCCATCAGGATAAGTAAAAGGTAAAGGTGAAGGACCCCCGGGTGGTTAAACCCATCCAAAGGCGACTATGGAGTTGCAGCGCTCATCTCACTTTCAGGCAGATGAAGCCAGCTTTTGTCCACAGACAGCTTTCCAGGTCATGTGGAACACCGTAACAGAAAACAGAGCGCATGGAAATGCTGTTTACCTTCCCGCCACAGCGGTACCTATTTATCTATTTGCACTGGTGTGCTTTTGACTGCTAGGTTGGCAGGAGTTGGCACAGAGCAGTGGGAGCTCACTTCGTCAGGGGGATTTGAACCACCAGCCTTCTGATTGTCAAGCCCAAGACACACAACACCACCCATGTGGTTCAGACCACAACACCACCCATGTCCCATCAGGATAATTACCCAATGATAGCCCTCTCCATCAATTTGTTTAATCCTCTTTTAGAGCCATCCAATTTGATGGCCGTTACTCTTGTGGAAGCTAATTTCCTAGTTTATGCACCGTGCGAAGAAACACATTCTGTTTGTGCTAAATCTTTCAATATTCAGCTCCTTTGGATGTCTTTGGGCTCTAGTGCTATGAGGAAGAAAAAAACATTTCTCCACCCAGTTTCTCCATGTCATGCATCATTTTTTAAACTTCTTTCATGTTGCCTCTTATTCCCTTTTTCTCTAGACTAAAAAGCCCAAAATGCTGCAAACTTTCCACAGTAGGGGAGTTTCCCTTGATCATTTTGGTGTCCCTATTCTGAACTTTTCCATCTCTGCAATATCCTGCTTGAGGCGAGGCTACCTGAACTGTACACAAGATTCCAAATATGGTCACACCATAGATCTGTTATAATGGTAGCATGATGTCAACGGTTTTATTCTCAGTTTGGTTCCCAATGATTTCTATAATGTAATTTGTCTTTTTCACACACTGGGTTGATACAGTGTCTTCATCAAGCTGTCCACAATGATCCCAGGTCTCATTCCTGGTCAGTCGCTGACCCCATGAACTCATATGTGAAATCAATATTTCTTTGCCTCAGTACACATCACTTTATACTTGTTTACATCGAATTGCATTTGCCATTTCACTACCCATTTACACAGTTTGGAGAAGTCCTTTCGGAAGTCTTTGCAATCCCTTTTGGTTTTAACCACCCTGAGCAATTTCATGCCCTCCAGGTGTCCCTATTTTCCCTGGGGTGGTCCCAGAATTATGAAAGCCATCCTGGTTCCTGGAATGTCCTGGTTCCTAGAATGTCCTTATTTCAACTGGTTCCTGGAATGTCCTTATTTCGCCCACCACTGCTACAGCCACCAAGCCCAGGAAGAAAGCTCATTGCATGTCCTGAGCAATGTTAGTGGCAGCAGTGGCAGCTGTGAGGGAGCACCCCGTTGCCTCTCCATGGCCACTGCTGCCATTCTCCTTCCTTGGACAGCTTGTACCAGCTGCTGGAGAGTGTGCGAGGAGGAGGAGAGGCTGCATGTGACCCGCTGGCTCTGAGGGGCAGGCAGCGGGCAGAGCCAAAGGAGGAGTGTGGCAGTGCACAATGAGAGCCAGCGTGGTGTAATGGTTATGAACAGTGGACTCGTAATCTGGTGAACTGGGTTCGCTTCCCTGCTCCTCCACATGCAGCTGCTGGATGACCTTGGGCCAGTCACACTTCTCTGAAGTCTCTCAGCCTCACTCACCTCACAGAGTGTTTGTTGTGGGGGAGGAGGGCAAAGGATATTGTTAGCTGCTTTGAGACTCCTTAAGCGGAGTGAAAGATGGGATATCAAGTCCAAACTCCTCCTTCTCCTCCTCCTCTTCTTCTTTGTTTATTTTATTTATTTATTTTAGACAAAAAAAATGCTTTGTGTGTCCGTATCTTATTTTGCGCCTTTCTAAAATGTATATATTGGCATGTGTTTTCCTTTTTGTAAATCTACCAGAGAGAGAAAATACATTAAAAATAGGGTTGAGGGGTTTTCTCAGGACAGTGGAGGTCGTGTGTGCTGTGTTTGGCAGTCATTTGCCCTTCTTCTGATAGGAAATGCTGTCTGTCTGTGTGTGTGTGTGTGTGTGAGAGAGAGAGAGAGAGAGAGAGAGAGAGAGAGAGAGAGAAATGGGGGGGGGGTTGAGGAGGGAGGAGAAATGTCCCTATTTCATCTGAGGAATGTTGGAAGTTATGCAATTTAGTACCATCAACTCTCTCTTATATTCCTCTTCCAAAAACTGCTGGGGGAGCCTTTTGTTTTCTGCTAATGTGTACCTGGTCCGCTGCAGAAGAGCATTAGCAGGATTACCCATCTCTGCCCATCCCCTTTTCCTTCCTGGATCACCTTAGCTCTCATCAAGATGCATCCCCTAAATATTACACGATATCAGTGGCATTTTGTCAGGTTCTTAGAGGTCTTGCCTCAAGCCAGCCCACACTGATAGTTCTATTCACAGAACTCCTGACAGGATCAAACCCTCTGGCAATCCTTACAACAGCTCTGTAAAGTAGGCCAGCAGAATTATCTGCATAATACAAAATGGGGGCTGAGGCTTACAAATAGCATCTTCCCTCAGGCTACCAGGTAAGTTCATGGATGACAAGACACTTAGCAGGAAAATTCCAGACTTGCAGCTCTAAAGAAGTCACGTTGCTTGACTCACGTATTAATTGCAAAGAGGTGTTTTGTTAAGAACTGAAACCCAAACCCATGAACGGAAAATTGGTTTGCAATTATTATTGATTTGATCATCATCCTGCATTTAAGGCATCACTGTGTAGTGCAGCTACCTCCAACCAAGTGCCTCCAGCTATTTTGGGCTACAAGATGATAGCTCAGTTAGTTCGAGTGTGGTGCTAATAATGCCAAGGTTGTAGGTTCGATCCCCGTATGGGACAACTGCATACTCCTGCATTGCAAAGGGTTGGACTCCCTTCCAACTCTACAATTCTATGATTCCCAGCAACCCCAGCCAGCCGGAGCAATGGACAAGGACAACAAAGAAGGCTGCTCTAGTGATATTTGAGGACTTTGGTAGGCGATATGATATAAGAAGTGGGATGAGCCTCCATGAAGCAGGAGACAAAGGAGTCAGACACAATGAGATATGAATGCAAACTGAGCCTCTCTTAGCAAGGAGAAGAGAGGATGTGGGAGTATATGGCAGTGCTCACCTGTGGCCAGGGCCGGAGCACGGTGGGGGCGGACCACCCCAGGTGTTATCACCAAGGGGGTGATATTCGGCTCGCTGCCCGCCGGTGACTCCCGCCTACCCTGAGCCTTCAGGGGAAGGGGAGAGCTGCGGCATTCCCCCCTTCGCCCTTTGTTTTGACAGCTGCATGATCCTGGGCTGCTGGAGAAGGCATGACTTCCAGAATTTCGACAGAATACACCTGAAAAAGCCAACAGTCTGAGGAACCCCAAAGTTTGTAGTAGCCATCTACCTCCTCCTGCTGCTTGCTTCAGACTGGAGCAATATGGACCTAAAGCTAAAGAAGAAATTTTCATCAAAACTTGGCTGCTCACAGGGAAGCAATTTGTGTGTGCATATATACTGTTGCTATAGCCATTGCTGCAGTTGTTGCCTGGATAAACTATTCAGATTGCAAATTCTGTTCGTTTTATTTTATTTTATTTACTGAGAGGCATGGTAATCAGTGTGGAAGTGGGCTTCCTACCAGATTCCTGGAAGAAGACCTCTGAGGGCTGCCCCAAGGCAATCCCTGACCTAAACCGTAGACTCCTTGACAAAGGCAATGGATGTGGAGGGGGAGAGATAGCCCTGTTGAGAGCCCTGAAGAGTGTTTCCATGGGGACTCCAGGAGATGATGTCGTATTCCCTGCTGAGAAATAAGTGAGGGTGTTTCATCTCTCCCCATCCCTAATCCATTACATCACTACCTACAGGTCTCCCCTGATGCCCCCATGGAAAAGGGGGAGGGAAATCTTCTGAGTCAGACTACACTGAATCCCTCCAAGCCCAAACTGAGCTGAAAGGGGTTGGATTCTGGCCAACATATCTAGCAATGTCAAAAGCATCCCCACCTCTTCTACCTTTGAGCTAATTGTCAAGGATTGCTCAAAAGCAATTGTTCATGCAGAGTGATAGCAGTCGATGACACAAAGAACTGAGATGGTCATTGTGACCTTGCCTACACTCGCAATGGACTTCATTTGCTCTTAATGATCGGCTATGCAATACTATGGTCATCGCTGCTCATGTAACTAAAGAAGGGTGAAAAAGAAGCAGCGTAGGCTCAGTAAAACTGTGACACTGAAGCAGAAAGAGAGGAGAGAGAGAAGAAGAAGAAGAAGAAGAAGAAGAAGAAGAAGAAGAAGAAGAAGAGGAGGAGGAGGAGGAGTAGCAGTAGTTTGGATTTGATATCCCACTTTATCACTACCCGAAGAAGTCTCAAAGTGGCTAACATTCTCCTTTCCCTTCCTCCCCCACAACAAACACTCTGTGAGGTGAGTGGGGCTGAGAGACTTCAGAGAAGTGTGACTAGCCCAAGGTCACCCAGCAGCTGCATGTGGAGGAGCAGAGACGCGAACCCGGTTCCCCAGATTACGAGACTACCGCTCTTAACCACTACACCACACTGGCTCCCAGTGAACAGGCTTCTTGAAAGGGAAACAAAATGGGTGGTATTCAGGTTGTTCCCTGCCTCAAGTTCTATTCCCCACAACACACACACAGCTGACAAATATTTAGTGTGATCCCATTTCAAACTCTGGCATACATGTTGATCATCATTTTCCCTGGTTTGAACAAGACAAGTATGGGTCTCTCCCAAATGATAATTGGAAGGAAGGATATACTTCTATAAAACCAAGCACAACCAATGTCCTAATTTTAATTATATTCAAGACCGGATTTTGAAGAGAAACTCCCACTGCTGATGATGCCCCTGGAAGTTAAAAGTGTACAAGGAAGGTCATTCACACATTGCACGGAACCCAGTTACACTGCCTCTACACATGCACAAGTGTTTCTGTGAAAGATTATACACTTCAGCATATGTACAGCTCAGCAATGGTGTACACAAGTATACTGATAGTACACTTGTTGAACATCACATGCAAATTATCATTCAAGAGTACAGCTCAACTATTTGCATATGCAGGCAAATTGACCCTGTAATTATCATTGACTGTGATGTGTGAACACCCCTTGTGTGGGGGGTTTGTTTTGAGGGGAGGTACATGGGAAAGGGGCCTTTATTTTTCCTTCAGCAGTAACATGGAAAACACTGCCTTTGTATTCACTCAAGACAAACCGTTTTTCATTAAAACCCTATCAAAGTAGAATAAAATACTTGAAAACCGTTGTATCATTCTTGGTCATGACTGCTTCTGGAATCAGCAGCTGAACAGCCTTCATGGGCCCAAATGGCATCTATGTTCCTGGTGTGTTGTCCACAACGAGCAAAGATCTTGTTGGATACTTTAGCTAGGGTTGCCATATTTCAAAAATTGAAAATTGGGATACCAAAATTGTTGAGCAATTTCTGCCTGGACACTGTTTCAGACTGCTGTATTCCAGCTGTGTCTGGGAAATTCCGTACGTATGGTATCCCTACTTTAGCAGTTGGCTGTGCTTGATTCTTGAAGCTGGTGACAGCCACAGAACATGCCCCTTATTGACCTCCAGCAGGTGGCATCACAGATTAAAACAAATACTTGTCCCAAATTACTAGAGCTCTAGGGAGAATTGGGGTGACTCAGGGGCTCCCGTCATTGGTGTTCCATGACAATTTCTTGTTCAGATGGCTGCTCAGCATAATCCAAGACATGCACCCAAAATTAGGGTTGTACGTTGGATTTAAATCTTGAAATCCAAGGCAAAGTGGGGTGTCCCTGGTGGTATCTTGGGCTTGTCAGGAGACAATGCAGAAACTCTTCAAGGCAGCAGAAGTCAAAGTAGGGAACCCTCAAGTGCTTCATGGCACCTTGGTGACCCAGACATGATAAAATGCTGCCAAAAATCTGCCGAAATTAAAAGTAATGCAATAACACCATAATGCCAAAGTGAAGTAGTAAGGGAAAAGAAAGCAAACATACAACTGGGGAGAGGTTTCTGAGGGAGGTCTAGCCTGCAATCAGTGCTTTTTTTACCCAGAAACCAAATCTCATTTAGTTTTTGTCATTTCCGCAAAATCAATTTGAAGGTTCTTAGCACAAAAGTCATTGAACCTATTTTTCTGCACTTTGGAATGTTTCTTACTGAGAGGAACCTCTCTCATGCCTGTTATTTTTGAACCAGTTTCCTACTAATTACCCACAAAACACTAAAGGAGATTAAGTTATTCCTTTTTCATTCAACCCCGAAACTGTAACAGCTGCCCTTGCAGGGAAACCACAGCAGCTACCCTTCTGGAATTTGGAACGATTCAAGCCTTCGGAAGCAGTGACCTTACCTTCAAATTTCATCCATTTCTGTCCAAAATTTAAAAGGTTTTAGACAGCTCCTTTTTGGGAAGGGGAAAATGAACACATTTTAGAAGTGTCTGCTACAAGAGCCCCTGGGCTCATTTCTGTGAAATTTATTAGGTTTATCCACCCTGGAAGGAAAAGTATGCCTGCAAATTTTATCTAGTTCTGCCAGAAGGAGGAGGAGGCATAAAGAGGTCCAGGATAATTAGTAAGACTGCACTTCCCCTGTGCCTTTCCTGGTGTTGGTTATCCACAAGGTTGGTCCAAAGAGTCTCTACACAAATACTTGGCATTGGCAGTGGGAATTTGAAATCAGATTTCACAAGCTGATCTTCAAAATTAGCTTCTTAAAAACAGCAAAGGACATTGGTTGCATTTAGTTTTGTCAAAGTATATCCTTCTGCATGCCTAGAGCCAATTATTATTTGGGAGAGTTCCATAGTTACCCTTTTCAAACCAAGAAAAATGATTATAAACGTGTGTGCCAGATGTTGAAAGAGGATCACACTCTGTTCAATGTAAACTTAACCTGCCCTTTCAAACATCAAGGGAACATTGGACAATTCCTCCCACTTCTGATGACAACCAGTTCTACAATCAGTGGGTCCAGTTGCCAGATTTTGTTGGAAAGTCGTCCCCCCCCCCCATTTCAGTTTGGAACCTGGGTTAAATCCCCAGACTAAAATGTCTCTGACCACCTTGGGAAGGTGAAAGATTGTGTAAGAACTTCAGAACCCTTCTGAATCAGACCAAATAATAATTTGAAGCAGGAGGTTGGGTAGGTGGAAAATCTATAAACTACTCTCGTGCACCTACGAAGGGTGGGGTAGCAAAAACAAAAACCAACAACAACAAGGACAACACACTTAGAAACTTCTTGTATTGATGTCTTTTGAGGCCCTTTCAGGAGATGGACTTGACTGGCTTCAGTTACAGATAGGTAGCCGTGTTGGTCTGCCATAGTCAAAACAAAACAAATTCCTTCCAGTAGCACCTTAAAGACCAACTAAGTTAGTTCTTGGTATGAGCTTTCGTGTGCATGCACACTTCTTCAGATACACTGAAACAGAAGTCAAACTTAAAACCATGGAGAGACCTGGTCTGAACAAAGACATTGGATTCTTATCTCATTATACATGACAAAGCCATTTTTCACCTTCTCACCCCTTGCTTTTTCCTGCAAGACCTATTGCAGTCCTTAAGAGTCGTCAACAGGCTCATCACAGCTATCTGCCAATCACCCATTCCCACCACCCTTCTGAGTAATACCCCTCCCCACCTTCTCACTATATAGAAGGGTCTGGTGACTTCTGTTTCAGTGTATCTGAAGAAGTGTGCATGCACACGAAAGCTCATACCAAGAACTAACTTAGTTGGTCTTTAAGGTGCTACTGGAAGGAATTTTTTTTTTGTTTTGACTGGCTTCAGTTGACTTAATTCCATGGGAAGAAGTTTCATTGGCCTGTGTATGGTGTTTTGGGAGAACAGATTAGGCACTCACCATATTAAATCAGTTTGACCATCCTTTCTATTTACCACCATTGTGATTTGAAGGGGAGGCTCTCCATCCACACAGTTCTGCAAGTCTCTCAACACCACACTGCATGAACTGATGAGTGTACTGTTTTACTGATGTGGGATGTGGAACAAGAAGACGACAGTGACTAATCAGAATTTTAAAATCCTAGATTCAGGGGGTCCAGGATTCTGTCTTTTCATAAATACCTTTAGGGTTTGGGATTCTCACCAGCACCACCTTCCTGGAGGCGGTTGGAGGTTGGATGGCGGCTAACAGATTGAGGTTGAATCCTGACAAGACAGAAGTACTGTTTTTGGGGGACAGGAGGCGGGCAGGTGTGGAGGATTCCCTGGTCCTGAATGGGGTAACTGTGCCCCTGAAGGACCAGGTGCGCAGCCTGGGAGTCATTTTGGACTCACAGCTGTCCATGGAGGCGCAGGTTAACTCTGTTTCCAGGGCAGCTGTCTACCAGCTCCACCTGGTACGCAGGCTAAGACCCTACCTCCCCGCGGACTGTCTCGCCAGAGTGGTGCATGCTCTAGTTATCTCCCGCTTGGACTACTGCAACGCGCTCTACGTGGGGCTACCTTTGAAGGTGACCCGGAAACTGCAATTAATCCAGAATGCGGCAGCTAGACTGGTGACTGGGAGTGGCCGCCGGGACCACATAACACCGGTTCTGAGAGATCTGCATTGGCTCCCAGTACGTTTCCGAGCACGATTCAAAGTGTTGGTACTGACCTTTAAAGTCCTAAACGGCCTCGGTCCTGTATACCTGAAGGAGCGTCTCCACCCCCATCGTTCAGCCCGGACACTGAGATCCAGCGCCGAGGGCCTTCTGGCGGTTCCCTCATTGCGAGAAGTGAGGCTACAGGGAACCAGACAGAGGGCCTTCTCGGTAGTGGCGCCCGCCCTGTGGAACGCCCTCCCATCAGATGTCAAAGAAATAAAGAATTACCTGACGTTCAGAAGACATCTTAAGGCAGCCCTGTTCAGGGAAGTTTTTAATATGTAATGCTGTACTGTTTTTAACACTGATTGGGAGCCGCCCAGAGTGGCTGGGGAAACTCAGCCAGATGGGCGGGGTATAAATAATAAATGATTATTATTATTATTATTATTATTCCAATGCTCTGGGAATGCTTGGAGCTTAAATAGTGGAGTCTCCCTCTCATAGCTCTTCCAGCCTCATTTCTCTCCCTCCTTTGTTGTCTTACAGTCTCTGGTGCTGTTTTTTCTTTCACACTTGTTTCCTTCTTCATCCTGTAGATGAGGACCTCCAGCAGGTTGCTTTCTTTTCTTTTTTAAAAGATAATTTCTCTCCACCGCCTCGGAACTGGTTAACGCCCTCCCCCCAATCAAAAACAGAAAGCGCACACACAGCCGTTGTGTCGCCAAAGTGCCTAGAGGTAACACACTGGAATCAGTCGGATTTAGTACTTCTGAGCAAACATGGAGAGGATCCAGGCGCGAAGTAACTCATATCAGGAGTAAATGGGTTCTAAATTCACCCCTCCCTCCCCCTCCCCCCCACGCCACACACACACACACACACACACCAGTTCATGGCGCTATTAAACTAAAATAGATGTTAGCCCTAATCCAAGACTGCAGTCCTACACACGTTTAGGAATAAATTCCGTTGGATAAAGCGGGAGTTACGTCTGCGTAAAGGCGCGTGGAACCAGGCTGCAAGGGCAACAGCGACCCACAAGCCTGTAGGAGCGCTCGGCAGTAACCCACTCGCGCCTCCGGCTGAACTGGGCTGTGGATCCCTCTGGCCGGATTCGCCGAGCCTTCTCCACCATGCCTTGCACCAAATCGCGAGGGGATGCGGTTGGAGACGTACCCAGGAGGGAGAGACAGAGAAATGGTCTGGATCGTGCAATAACCATCAACGGGTTGGGGGGGGGGGTTTGAGAAGCCTCGGGGAGAGGGGCTTACCTCGGCCCAGATAGGAGCTGCCTAGATTGCCTTGTGTGTGCGCGCGCATGCGTTGGGGGGGGGTTGCCTCCACCCTCCATACACGAGCGTCTCTCCATCCCCTCCGCCTGTTCTGTGACTCAGTGTCAGACAGCGCTGACATTCCCTGCTCTTCCTCGGAGGGAGGCAGAGAAAACGAGGAGTGTGTGTGTGTGTGTGTGTGTGTTTCGAAAGAGAAGGAGGAGAGAGAGAGAGAGAGAGAGAGAGAGAGAGAGAGAGAGAGAGAGACGGGAAAACCGCAGCCAAGGCTTCCCTAGCGTCCTGGTCAACCTCTCCAAACGCACGGCCGGCGCAATCCATCACCTCTCCAGCTCCGTGCCCACGTTCATTGCGCAGCGCGCGCTCTCCTCCTTCTTCTCTCTCTCTCCTTCGCGGAGGAGGAGGGAAGAGGGCCTCCGCTCTTCCCACTTTAAACCCTCTCCTCCCCCGTGTAAAATCTCCCCTCTCCGATCCTTTCCCAACGTTACCGGGCAGGCGAGAGAGTGTCGAGACCCGGGCGCCCCCACAAACCTGCCTTCATCCATTCAACGCCCTCTCCGGCACTGCGCCGCTCCCTCGATCCGCCCCCAATCCAGCTCTGCTACCTTCTCCAAACCGCCACTCCCCCCCCCCCCATCTCTTGCCTCCGGCTGCAGAGAACTCCCACTCCATCGCCGCCGCGCGCGCTTCCTTCCCCGCTAGTCATCTTCCCGGGGGTTATTATTAGTATTACCTGGCCAGGCTAAGCGCACCGTGATTACCAGAGGCTCGGGTTGATTTATGTGTCATAAACAGCCCGAGCGCTTCTCAGTCTCTCCTTGCCTCTTCCCAGCCTCTCTCCACGGGAGAAAGTTATCCCAGCGTGGGAGACCCATTGATCTAGCCAGCTTTCTCCGTTTGCTTGCTGGATCCCTCTCATCTGGGCACATGGAATGATGTGGCGCTTATTCTAGGCTTTCCTCGCGGAGCTGCCTGTTTTTTATTATTATTATTATTTTTACAAAGCTAGATGTGTGTTATAGTGTACAGTATAGCGAGGGAGAGCGAGCCCTTTTTATCAGCCCCCTCTCTCTCCACCCCTGCCTCCCTCCCTCCCTCCCTCTCCCCCTCCCTCCTTTTCCCTCTCTCCCTCTCACTCTGTCTAATGTGCGAGCTGGAAAGCTTATAAAAGCCTGATGTAATCCTTAATGCAGCCTCTGGCTACATAGACCGAGTCTAGTTACAACCGAAAGAACCAGGAGAAGGAGACCAGGATCCAAGAGCAGGAAGCGCAAGAGATCCTGGGAGGAATTAAAAAGAGGATTTCTGAGGCACCGGATGGATTTTGGCCTCCCCGGGAAAGAAGACTTTGGGGGGAGGAAAGCAGCACCCCAAAAGCTTTCAGCTGTTCCAAGAAGACTTCCTTCTCTCCTGGTGGATCTAATCCCGCCTTGGGTTCCTTTCTTCCGTCTCCAAAGTGGGCATTGAGATTCTCCCATCGCTCAGGATTCCTGCGCCCTTTATCACCGCCGTCGCCGGTCATTATTAGCGATCATATTTCATTTCCAGTTATTTTCTTTTTTTGTACCCCAATACCAAAGGGGGTGTGAGAGAGTGAGTGTGTGTCTGTGTGCACTTTAAATTTGGAGCAAAGTTTGCTGTGTGTGTGTGTGTGTGTTTAAGAGTGGGTTGGAAGGGGGGGGAAGCAAAACGACACCCCCCTCTCCCCGAAATCCTTTTTTGACTCATTAGCCAATGGCCATTTTCTTACTTCTGGATATGTGGATGCTTCCCATTTGGAATTTGATCCGGCTGGGGAAAACGGTATAATTTCGTGGATGGTCTAGAAAGGTAAGTTTTCGGTTTATATACATAATATATATGCATGTATGTGTGAGTTGGTTTGTGTGTGTTTGGAGAGGGGTTGATTTATTCTTCCTAAGTGGATGCAACTTTTTTGGGGGAGTCTAGTATCTGGAGCCGAGCCTAAATACTGAATTATTGTCTTTTTGAGTCAAACCACTCAGTTCCTACACCATCGCCTCTCAAATACTGGACCCTTCTGATCCGAACTTTAGCCTTTCTGCTGTTAAGGGCTTGGAAGGTAACGAGTACTGTACTACAGTTTTTGTTTCTGTTTTTGGGGGGGGAAGGAATAAGAAAAAAAATCTGCCTGAGGTTGTAGGAACGAGAGGGAGGGAGCCAGTGAATGTGAAATGGATCAGTTTTGGGGGCTGAAAGAGGTTCGGTTGCCACCGCAAAGCCCAGCTTGCCTGGAACTGCATAGATGGGGAGATCTAGAGCTAAACCGAACGGGAGAAAGACCGGCAGTGAGAGGTTATTGGACCTCGCCAAAATCCACAGATACACACACACACAACACCAGACCAGACCACACCACACCACAACAACACCTTGTTTAGTCTGAGAAGCTGGAGAACCTACAAGTCTGTAATGGGGAAGGGTGTCTTGTCGGGAAGGTCTCCCTTAACGTCGCCTTTAGGAGGCTGCAATCTCGCAGGCACGTTGAACAAAGTCCCTTTCGAGAAGCTAAGCGGGGGCTTACTCGCGAGTAGACGTGAACGGGGATCGCCCTGCGGGAGTCGACTTCTCCCTCGCACCCGCTTGGAAAGCTGGGGGGGGGGGGGCCGCTGTTTTGAAGCCGTCCCAGCCACCACCACCGCCCCCGCCGCCTATTTGAATCATTGTGGGCATTTACTGGGAGAGATTTAGGGCGGGGGAGGGCAGATCTCCCAAATGCATTGCATCCATAAAGTTCCTCCCCACCCCCTCTTTTTCCCCCAGTCCCCCCTATACTTCTGAGAGACCACATTTTAAGGGGGGAGGGGACGGCGATAAGCCAGGACAAGCCACCAGAGAGATACCTCCTCCCTATCTTGGCGGACTCCACGATTCTTACTCGCGAGTTGTCCTATTGACCGCCAGAGGCACAGCCTGGAAGCCGTAACTTATGGACTCCTTGGAGGGTAGGGGAGCCATTCTGCGTAAAAACACGAGGCGCGCGAAAGAGATGCCTCCACGGGGAGCACAGGGTGCCACGCTATTGGGGGAGGACGGACCCCCCTTTACCCCCAGGGGAAGAAACAAGCTCCCTTCTCTGCAGAGGGGGGAAAGCGAAGGAGCAAGGAGAATCGGGGTGGTGGTAAGGAAAAGGAGGAGGGGGTCCCCTTGCACTCATTCCTGTGCACTGCCAGGCGCTTTCTCCCTTTTTGTGAGGGGGTGGGAGACAGTCTCCCTCGGTCCCATTCCTGCAACGTCCAGTTCTTCCCCAAACACCTGATCAGGATCGAGGGGGAATCAAGAGGCGCACGGTCTCTATAGGCAGCGCCGAGGATTCTTGAACTTAATCCCAAAGAAGGTGTTGGCGGTGGGGTTTATTTATTTGATGGAGTGAAAATAAGCGGGGAGGGTTTGACGCCCCCCACCCGGTACCTTATTCCACTGTTGTTATTGGCCCGATCTAGCCAAAATCCAGTCTGATGGATTGGTGTGCCCCGAGAGGCCACATTTGAATATCACAGCAAGGTCAAAGTATTATTATTATTATTATTATTATTATTATTATTATTATTACAACAAACGGAGCCCAACGATCCTTCAGGACTCGGATTGGAAAATATCCACGCACCTCCCTGCGTCGCGATGAGGCAGCTCCATGGATACGGCTAAGTCTTGCTTAAAGGAGAGACACTTTAAACGGAGGCTGCAGCTTCCCCGCCTCCATCGGGTACATTTTCGGGCTCTTTCCTTGCCAACCGAGAAGCAAGGTTGACGGCAGAGGGAGCGGGTGACGGGGGACAAAGAGAGAATCAAAATCCCTTTCCATGAATCCGAAAGCAAGATTTCCTTCCCCCTTTCTCTTCCCTTAAGAAAACACCTGTTGATATATTGCGTTTCAGCCTCGAAGGAAGGGGGGCGGGCGGGCAGAGAAAGGAACGGGATCTTAGAAAACCAAAACACCTTTCAAAACCCAGGGTTCTAGTCCTCATGACTATAATGGTGAGGAAGTGAGGGTGTGTGGAGTTCAGGAAACAGGAGCAGTGGTGCTGCTCGTTGCGTTAGGCGAAGGCGGGGAGGGAAAGAGCCGCCTGCCGCGATCCATAAATCGCGTAAGCCGGAGGAGCGCTGGGAGCCGCGGCGGACTGGCTTGACGGGCTCCTTACCGGAGTGTCAACGGGACGTGAATCCTCCGCTTGCTTCGGCTTAAGGGTTTTGACAGCCGGCTAATAAAGCCCACTCCTCGAAATGATTAAGGACGTGGGATCTTGCCCTCTCCATGACCTGCACCCCGAGCAGTTTTCAGCAAGGGAACGCACGGGGGACCATCTGATCTCGGAGAGCCTCGGGTGGAGGTTTGTAGGATGAGGTGGTGTTGAATCTGTGCAGCCACAGCTGAGTGCCCCCGTCCACCCAGCCGTTTAGATCTTCAGCAAAGGTGGACGATACAAAAGGTCCTTAGCTTGGCTAGCCCCCGCACCTTTTCCTGTTTTCTAGGGAAACAGTACCGGGGAAACCGAGGCGTCCATCCCTGCCTTGTGCCAAGCAGAATTGCCCTGGATCTATCCAGGGGTTGACCCACGGATGTCCCTTGCGCCAACTGTATGGGCGCGCGTGGATGTGCTTTTCGGAGAGTCTCTGTTCCCTCTCCTCGTATATGTGGCTGTTGCGTTTCTGACTGCCTCTCCACCCCATCGCTCTGCATTTTCCTGCATCTGTATGTATCTCGGAGTCACGATGAGCTTTTTGAAACTTCTTCCCTCGTGGAAGCCACCTCTCTCCCCGCCAGGAGTGCCATCTTGGCCCCGGGACTGTGGGTGCCATGCAGCATGCATAGCCCTGGCACTGAAATTTGTGGGTGCCGGGCCACTCACAAAGGGTCACGGGGAATTTGTGGGTGCTCAGGCACCCAGGGCCCCAGGGAGTTGGCACCCAGGGACTTGGCACTCTCTCCTTACATTGGAAATCGGCGTCATTGGGTAGAGTGGGCCGAGAGAGAAATATGAGATCACATTATAAGGTAAAGGATTTGTATCAACTTTCAAAAGTCTGCCCATACTTTTTCAAAATGCAGCCTCTTTCGAGAGAAGCCTCTGTTGGAAAAAGGGTACTTTGGGAAAGTGTGGGGTGGGGCAGTGGGGTGCAATGGTTAGAGTAATGGGCTGGGACCTGTGAGATCAGAGTTCTAATCCCCACTGGGCCATGAGGTTCACTGGGTGTGACCTTGGGCCATTCAGTGCTCTCTAGCCTTGCAGGGTTGTTGAAAGGTTTAATTAGTGGGGAGAATTATGTACACCACATTGAGCTTCTTGGATAAAAAGGTAGGGCATACATGAAATTGATAAATGATACATTTTTTTTGTTTGTTTTTGATGTGCCTGGTCAGGTATTTGACCAAACCAAATTGAGGCAAGGGGAAATAAATGCAGCATTGGTCCTCATCTATGGATAAGCAGAAATTGGAATAATATTTACATCTCTGTGTAAGAAAGCAGTGTTTCATAGAAACCCAACTATCCTGGGCCAAGTGAATTCAGATTTAACAGTTTCCTTCATGTAACGATATTAAACAGTGGGGAGAGAAATGTATGACATCAAAGTGTGTATAGCCCACATGCATTTTTGCACTAAAACAGCTCTTCGCTCAAAAGGTTGGATCCCTTCCCAGGTCAATGGATTTTCTCCTGCGAATTCCATGCATGTTGAATTTGAGGCTAGGTATTAGGTGGAATGGTTGTTCTGTAGCTGAAGAACATCGGATTTTGGAAAGGGTCCAGGTCTGGAATGAGAAAGCAAGTCTTCCTTGACCCGCGACCCTAAGGATCAAGGCTTAGGAAAATGAATTGGAGTTGTTCCTGACTTTCCCCCACTACTGCTACATTCAGGGCCCAGCAGTCTGGCTTACCACTCAGACTGAAAGCTTGAACCAATAACAGGATCCACGACGTGCTTTTAAGCCAGGCAAACGGCTCCAGAGGGAATTGATATGATTAATTCAGATGGATCTGAATTAACTGGTTGATGGATGAAGTGATATGTGGAACGAAACATGGGAGGTGAAACAGGTGGGGTGGAAAACCCCAACCGTAACCAAGACACAGCTCTCTTTATTCTCAAGTATCAAAGGTGGAATATAAATAGACCCTTGTTTATGGCAGTCCTCCTGAGAGCTTGAGGCATAAAATATGGGCTTCCCTGAATGATGCTCCCTCTAGTCGTTCAATAACAGAGTAAGATTCTGACACTGTCAAAGCTGGGCTGATTCTGAGAGCTCCAGACTATTTTGTCTCTCTAATTTGAGAGGAGCAGTTTTGTCAGACAGCGTTTTCCATTTGTGCAAGAAAATAAAAAAGCATTGCTGGGTTCTGTAAAGCTGCTCTCAAGAATTTCGCTCATGCACTTCTGGGGATAGACAGAATGACTGTAAGACCCATCTATACCTTGGCTCATCCATAGATGCCTTCTCTCTACTCACTGATTCCCACATCTATCCGCTTCAGAATCGATCCATAACAATCTCTCTTTTACACCTTTGCATGTTTATACTCAGAAGTACATCCCACTTAACCTAATGCGACTGAAAGCTTCCCGTGGTGATGATGTTTAGGGCTATAAGTCTTGATCTTGCCTATTCCATCTATGTTTGCCATGCGCAGGATTTCTCCATCTCCCCAAGCAGACCTCAATCTCTCTTTCTCTCCCTGAAAACACCTTTGCCTTAAAGTTTCCCTTTGTCATTTGCCCAGCTGCCTTTTGAAAAAGAGCATAAAATGAAGGTTAGACACCCCCCTTTTTCCTCAGTATATCTGCTCTGCCTTTGAAAATGAAATGATTCTGAAATGAAACTAAAAGGGATGCACACACAGAGATAAGCACACAGCACTTTTTAGTAGAAAATGCTGATGCGCACTTGTAGGATTAGTGGATTTTATATTCTATTCTGATTTTGCTAAATTTGTGTGTGTGTGTGTGTGTGTGTGTGTGTGTGAGAGAGAGAGAGAGAGAGAGAGAGAGAGAGAGAGAGAGAGAGAGAGTTGCGGTTACTGGCAGAGATGGCTAGCTCGCCAGAACTGAAGTCAATTGGTTTTGGATTTCGCCGAGTGACGGAGAGATGGCGCTCTTCCCCCAAGTATAGATTATCAGGGTCTTATTTTGGATACAGTACTTTTAAAGTTGACTGTGCTACTAGTGATTTGGTGCCGTTTTGTACAGTTAAAAAATTGATTGTAAAAGGAAAGGGAGAGCTGAACATTTCGGATGGGGCAAAGCAAGACAGAAACCGAGGAGGAGGGGGCGACCTCCCTTGAAATCAACCACACCATATTATTTCCATCTCTGCAAACCCGGGAAGCTGCAATGTTGAAATTTAAGTCTTACTGCCTCTGCACTTCCATTGAAGTTGTATCTCCAAACTGGGAAACAGAGGTCTTTGTATTCAGCTTTACATAGATAAGCCAAGATCCTAGGATCTGAATTAATTTCAGGAATGAATTCAGGAGAGAGACACACACAGAGAGAGAGAACTTAATATTTTAGGGAGGGAAGTGATGGGTCTGACTCTGCCTGGAAAGGCTTTGTGAGAGGTTAGGAACCTCAGAGGCAGCCTTACACTGAGTCCAACCATTGGTTCAAGCGAGCTTATTATTGCCTTCTTGGATCCCAGGATTTCAGACACAGGAGCCTCTTGCAGCCCTGCCTTTTCCACCGGGAGATGAACCTGGGATTTTGTACATGCAAAGCAAGTGATTTGCCACTGAGCCCTTCCCCCCAGCCCCTTGTATGTGAGGACTTTCTGCAGTTACCCACCAACCTGCACTCTGTGCATGCTCAGGAGCACTTCCATCATTTCTTAGTGAATGTGTTGCAAACACTGGGGGAAAAACTACCACGCCACGACTGAGACCCAGTAGCAATTAATCTGTGCTTCTCCTTAGCTGGCTCCGACCTTACAGAGCAACTTCCTTTGCTATGCAGATATTTCTGTATTTACCCCACCATCTCGAGCTTTTCCCTCCCATGTTGCTATTTAATAAGCCATTTCTCTTTTCCTCTGGCGTTGCCTGATGCCGAGCGAGCATCAGTTTGTTAAAGATTAAAGACACTGACTCTTCTCACCCCCATCTCACTGTGTTGTACCAAAGTAGTTCAGATTAGTGTTTTGTTTGCTTTTTGACTTGGCTTTAAGAAAAACCTCTCCAGTTGTTGTTTTTTTGGGGGGTGATCATGGCGGCACAATTTATGTCATTTCCCCTTCTTGCGATCGCCCACACCGTGCATTTTTCTAGCACTCTCTTATCGTGATTTATTCTTCAATCATAAGAGAGACGGAAGCGCTGCTAATATTTGCCATTGAGAAACATTGCCAAACAGTTGGCCGGTATTTCAGAAAAAGGGCCACAAAAATTATCAAGGAGATGGAACAACTCCTTTATGAGGAAAGGCTACCACGTTTGGGACTTTTCAGTTTAGAAGAAATGTAAGTGGTGACGTGATAGAAGCTCATATAAATATAGAACCAGAGAATGAGTTGGGAGGTATCCTGGGGTCATCTAGGAAAATGTGGGGTTTTATATAATCATAGAAGTGGTAACATGGAGGCCGGCTTTTTCACTGGCAGTTCCCGTGTCATGGAATGCCCTCCCTGCTGAAAAATGAGAGGTGCCATCAGTACTGGCATTCTGCTGGCTCCTGAAAGCACACCTGTTTAGGCAGACATTTCCCTGAATGCAAGCTTCCTGATCTAATTGCTTTAATAGCTCTTTTAATTGTTTTGATTTAATGCACATTTTAATTATGGATGTTTTCAATGTTTTGATGGAATTTTCTAACCGCTTATTTTAATTATATGTGGATACTTCATAGTCGTTTTTATATTCGGAAGCTGTTAGGGCACGTGAGGGGTATATATGATAATTTTGTAGCAACAAAAACGATGGCCTTTTGATCCATCTAGCCCAAACCCTGCTCAATCTAAGAAACCCAGGGCTGGAACATCGCTTTGAGATGGCTGTTAGCCTCTGCTTGCAGATTTCCCAGGAGGGAAATCCCACCAATCATCCAGGTAATTGGCCCACCATCTTACCATCGAGAGCAACATTCCTCAACCTGGTGTCCACCAGAGGTTTTGGAATACAGCTCCTACAAGTTCCAGCTAAGCAGGGGAAGGTTGATCAAGAGGTTTCTCCTAACGTTCAGCCAAAATCTACCTTCCTACAATGTAAGCCTGCCAGACGTAAGTCCTCCTGTCCTCTGTGGCAGCTGAGAACAAGTCTGTGACCTTATCTGAAGAGTTATCTTCGAGGAGGCTCTTGAAGGAACTCAGGTCCCACCTGCACTACATTTATTAAGCAGTATTGTACCACTCAATGGGTACAATACTGAACTCAATGGGTCTTATTCTGGATAACTGGGTATAGTATTGCAGCCTAAAGGTGTATCAGGCAAAATTACTAGTTATTATGAGGCATTCATCCATCAATAATGGCTACTTTTGTTGTTATTGTTTAGTCATTTAGTCATGTCCAACTCTTCATGACCCCATAGACCAGAGCACACCAGGCACTCCTGCTTCCACTGCCTCTCGCAGTTTGGTCAAACTCATGCTGGTAGCTTTGAGAACACTGTCCCACCATCTCATCCTCTGTCGTCCCCTTCTCCTTGTGCCCTCCATCTTTCCCAACATCAGGGTCTTTTCCAGGGAGTGACCTTTCAGGGAGTCTTCTCTTCTCATGAGGTGGCCAAAGTACTGGAGCCTCAGCTTCATAATAATAATAATAATAATAATAATAATAATAATAATAATAATAATTTATTATTTGTACCCCGCCCATCTGGCTGGGTTTCCCCAGCCACTCTGGGCGGCTTCCAACAGAGATGAAAAATACACTAAAATGTCACATATTAAAAACTTCCCTGAACAGGGCTGCCTTCAGATGTCTTCTGAATGTCAGGTAGTTGTTTATCGCTTTGACATCTGATGGGAGGGCATTCCACAGGGCGGGCGCCACTACCGAGAAGGCCCTCTGCCTGGTTTCCTGTAACTTGGCCTCTCGCAGTGAGGGAACTGCCAGAAGGCCCTCGGAGCTGGACCTCAGTGTCCGGGCAGAACGATGGGGGAGGAGACGCTCCTTCAGATATACTGGACCGAGGCCATTTAGGGCTTTAAAGGTCAGCACCAACACTTTGAATTGTGCTCGGAAACATACTGGGAGCCAATGTAGGTCTTTCAAGACCGGTGTTATATGGTCTCGGCGGCCGCTCCCAGTCACCAGTCTAGCTGCCGCATTCTGGATTAGTTGTAGTTTCCGGGTCACCTTCAAAGGTAGCCCCACGTAGAGCGCATTGCAGTAGTCCAAGCGGGAGATAACCAGAGCATGTACCACTCTGGCGAGACAGTCTGCAGGCAGATAGGGTCTCAGCCTACGTACCAGATGGAGCTGGTAAACAGCTGCCCTGGATATAGATTTGACCTGTGCCTCCATGGACAGCTGTGAGTCCAAAATGACTCCCAGGCTGCGCACCTGGTCCTTCAGGGGCACAGTTACCCCATTCAGGACCAGGGAATCCTCCACACCTGCCCGCCTCCTGTCCCCCCAAAACAGTACTTCTGTCTTGTCAGGATTCAACCTCAATCTGTTAGCTGCCATCCATCCTCCAACCGCTTCCAGACACTCACACAGGACCTTCACCGCCTTCACTGGTTCTGATTTAAAAGAGAGGTAGAGCTGGGTATCATCCGCATACTGATGAACACCCAGCCCAAACCTCCTGATGATCTCTCCCAGCGGCTGCATGTAGATGTTGAAAAGCATGGGGGAGAGGACAGAACCCTGGGGCACCCCACAAGTGAGAGCCCAGGGGTCTGAACACTCATCCCCCACCATCACTTTCTGAACACGGCCCAGGAGGAAGGAGCGGAACCACTGTATGACAGTGCCCCCAGCTCCCAGCCCCTCAAGAGGGTCCAGAAGGATGTCATGGTCGATGGTATCAAACGCCGCTGAGAGATCCAGCAGAACTAGGAAACAGCTCTCACCTTTGTCCCTAGCCCGCCGGAGATCATCAACCAGTGCGACCAAGGCAGTTTCAGTCCCATGATGAGGCCTGAATCCCGACTGGAAGGGATCCAAATGGTCTGCTTCTTCCAGGCGTGCCTGGAGTTGTTCGGCAACCGCTCGCTCTATCACCTTGCCCAAGAATGGAAGGTTTGAGACTGGGCGATAATTGGCCATCGTGGCCACATCTAAAGACGATCTGTCCTTCCAGTGAGCACTCAGGGCTGATTTCCTTAAGAATGGAGAGGTTGGATCTTCTTGCAGTCCATGGGACTCTCAAGAGTCTCCTCTGGCACCGTAATTCAAAAGCATCCATTCTTCGCCGATCAGCCTTCTTTATGGTTCAGCTTTCACTTCCATACATCACTACTGGGAAAATGGCTGCTACATATAACCAAATTGTCCCTATTTTCTAGGGACAGTCCAATTTCTTTTTAGAAATTTTCCCCTCCCTCATGAGTGTCAGTGGGGTGTAGTGGATAGAGGGTTGGACCTGGGAGACCAGGGTTATAATCCAGATGTTCTTGACCAGCAGCTCCCATTATCCCTGACCATTGTCCAAGCTGGCTAGGGCTGATGGGAGTTAGAGGCAAACCATGGTATAAGAGGGCTTTACATGTATATGTGATGTGACCTCGGTTACGTGCCCCCCACCAATAGCGATGCTAAGCTAGCAATGGTCTAGCACAGTCTTTCTCAACCTGGTGTTCTCCTGATGTTTTGGAATACAAATCAGCTGGGCTTTCTCCAGTCCCAGCATCAGAATGGTCGTTTTAGCCAGAGCTGATGGCAGCTATACAGCTGGTACCTCAGGTTAAGAACTTAATTCGTTCTGGAGGTTTGTTCTTAACCTGAAACTGTTCTTAACCTGAGGTACCACTTTAGCTAATGCGGCCTCCTTCTGCCACCATGCCACCGCTGCGTGGTTTCTGTTCTCATCC
Source organism: Podarcis gaigeae (assembly GCF_964106915.1). Classification (NCBI taxonomy): domain Eukaryota; kingdom Metazoa; phylum Chordata; class Lepidosauria; order Squamata; family Lacertidae; genus Podarcis; species Podarcis gaigeae. Next base: position 4,653,029 of record NC_139683.1, on the reverse strand, counting down.
TGAAGCAAAGTTCTTAACCTGAGGCACTATTTCTAGGTTAGCGGAGTCTGTAACCTGAAGCATCTGTAACCTGAAGCGTCTGTAACCCGAGGTACCACTGTAGTCCAAAACATCTGGAGGTTGAGCAAGGCTGTTGCACCAGTGCTTTGGTGAGATTTGAGCACACTCACCTGACTGTGGATCCATTCTAATGACAAATTAATTACCCTGCAGAAAATCTACTGTAGTAAATGGATGAGGCAGGCTGTTGATTTGGTGGAACAAAGTAGTGTTTACCGAGCAGGGGGAAATGTTCTCCTCCCAGCCCCTTTTGTTTCCCGGGATGTGGAAGGAATATAAAGAGCTGTTTTTCACCCACTTTGGTTTCTCTCCCCTCTCGCAGGAGGAGGGCTTGAGCCACAAGGAAAGCAGTGATGCAAGCAAGTCAAAAGGTGGTATATTCCCTTCCCAGTCTAAAACAGCTCTGACTTTTTGACCTAGATGTCTAAACCCTCCTTATACACACAAAAGCCTCAAACTAAAATGTTAGGGTCAAACCAAAGCCGATAAAAGGCATGGCAGCTCATGTCAGATGGGTCAGATTCAAAAGAGGAGAGGACTTCTGCCCCTTTAGTTATTGTGTAGGGCAGGGGATTCCATCAAGTATGGCTCATCATGCAAGCTGAATCCCATTTCCAACACTTTATTAAATGTACAGGAGCCCCTCTCCTCTTTTGCCACTGGCCACTTGCAGCTATTTTTATATTTAGATCAGGCTTCCTCAACCTCGGTCCTCCAGTGTTTTTGACCTACAACTCCCATGATCCCTAGCTAGCAGGACTAGTGGTCAGGGATGATGGGAATTGTAGTCTCAAAACATCTGGAGGGCCAGGCTGAGGAAGCCTGATTTAGATCATGCCTCTGCATTTGTTTAAGGAACGTTGTAAAGCCCAGTGCTTACTTTTCAATGGGGCATCTCTTGAGCAGGATGCATGGGGCCGCAGAGAAAACTAAAGAGAGTTGCCACCTTTTCAGTGAGACTCATAGAATCATAGAACTGTAGAGTTGAAAGGGACCCAAGAGTTATCTAGTCCAACCCCTTCCCTGCTCCCAGCCTCTGTCTTCCCCATCTATAAAATGGGTGTAATACTACTTATCTCAATTTTACATTTGTCTGGTTATTTAACCTAGGAAATGGGGTAGTATCGGGGCCTCGGCATGCACATGACTGAATCCTATACAAAAAATAGTGACAGTCTGGAAGTGCCTGGAGATGAATAATGCAGAAGAAGAGGTGCTACTAGGAGATGAAGCAGTTGCAGGGTGGATCAATTTATAGAGCACTGTAGACTTTCTCCTCCAGAAAGTCTAGACTGGCTTCCTCTGCTCCATTCTTGAGTCACTGAATGTTTAGATATAGGAGTGTTTGTGCCTGTGTGAATCAATTCAGTAGAGACTTTCTTGATGCTCTCCTAACCTCTTCTCAGCACAGATTCATTTATCATCCCACTCAGATCTCTGCATTTGCTGTATCTTGCTGGAACATCTCCTCTATCTCTTATAGGAAGCCACCTTATATTGAGTCAGACCATTGGTCCATCTAGCTCAGTGTTGTCTACACAGATGGTGAGGCTCTCCTACCAAGAGATGCTAGGGATTGAACCTGGGACCTTCTGCATGCAATGAAGCTGCAATGCAGACATTTGAGTGATGACCCTTCCCAATATTTCCTTGCCAAGAAATCTTCCTTCTCCTCAAGGACCAGTTCTCCAGGAGAGACCTTCTTTCATAACCTTGCCTTCATGTAACTCCCATCTCTGGTGTCCATAAGCTCTCTTGATTCTCGTCACCACAATTCTCATCACTATTTTATTTGTATTCCACCTTTCCATACCTAAAATCATGCTCAAGGTGGCTTGCAACATGTCAAGATTTGAGGAAAGACCTTAAGTGGTATTCAGAGGGAAAGCTCACATAGGAAGAGGCTCTGTGAAGGAGAGCTCCATTGAGATGAAATCTGCAGCTGTCCTGGGGATGGTGGGAGTTCTTTCCCATGGGTACCACTTCAGAGAACTCCATGCACTCCACTGCAATCTCTAATGTTCCATGGGACATTTTGGTTCTGCAGTCCCATTGTATCTAGCACAGCCTATGCATTTCCTGGGATGCCAGGACAGGATCTGGCCTTCCCGGTTTTATTTTATTTTATTTTTTAAAAAAAATCTCTTCCACCCTCAAACACTGATCCCAAGGTGGCTCACAACAATGCAAGTGTACTTTTAACAAAAACAACATGTACAAAATACCTCAAAATTAAGCATGAACCAGCCAATCTCCGCGAACATCAGGAAAAGTCACTGGCTTTCATCCCAGAACCCCTAACTATGCTGGAATTTGCTTCAGCGCAAGCCTTTGCAAGATTAACTAGTGTTCTTCACAGCTCTCTAGGAGATCTGCTGAACTTTCCCCCCCACCCTCTGGCTTTAAGACTGGGCTTTGTTTCGCTTGAAAATAGATTACCAATTAAGTAGAAAACTCTGACATTGTAGCAATAGGAGCTGGTGACAACCTAATGTTTTTATATACAGAGGCATGTGGGCCTATGACACAGTCCTGATCCCTGATTGGACAAGGCCCCATGATCGGCTGCTGATGCTGTGAACAAGGGCATTTCAGTTGGCTGGGTCTACGGTGGGGGTCTTGTTGGGTTAACATGTTCATCTATATGCTAAGTCTCCCAGGCTTGTGGAGTGATGGACTTGAGACACCTTGAGACAGGTGTGTTTGTGGATATCTATCCTGCAACGTTGCCTGGCAGGGCTTTACCCCAGCACAGTTTTCACTAACCTGGAGACCTCCAGAAATTTTGGACTACAACTCCCATCAACCCCAGCCAGCATGTCTGGGGCTGTTGGGTCTTGTAGCGTAAACCATTTGGAGGAGCACCCAGTTGGTGAAAACTTCCCTCGAGTCTTTGTAACATTGCTGTTGTTTAGTCGTTTAGTTGTGTCCGACTCTTCGGGACCCCCTGGACCAGAGCACACCAGGCCCTCCTGTCTTCCACTGCCTCCCGCAGTTTGGTCAAACTCATGCTGGTAGCTTCGAGAACACTGTCCAACCATCTCGTCCTCTGTCATCCCCTTCTCCTGGTGTCCTCCATCTTTCCCATCATCAAGGTCTTTTCCAGGGAGTCTTCTCTTCTTATGAGGTAGCCAAAGTCTTGGAGCCTCAGCTTCAGGATCTGTCCTTCCAGTGAGCACTCAGGGCTGATTTCCTTAAGAATGGATAGGTTTGATCTTCTTACATACGCCACCCTTATGACAGATGACACAAATTTGTAGAGAAATGTCTCTTCCCCTAGAGAAAATGGGGGGAGTGAAATTTCCAGCACACATGCTAACAATAAATTAAGTTTCTCTCTGTGCTCACTTCAGCTTCATTTCTGAGGCTTGAAAATTGCTTTACAGCCAGTCCAAAAGTGAGGATTTTGTATTATTTTGATTATACTGAGATAATCTTTCCTGATTCTTAAAGGAACCCACTTTAAGGGAGGGGGGGAAATGACAGTAGTTTAACTCAGAGGGCTGCCTGATTGGGCACTTCATCTCACAAAGACACACATCAGTGCTTCCTTTATGAAAATTTAAATTGGCTACCTCAGTGGGAGAAAATGAAAGATCCTTTTCTTCTTCTTCAAGTGTATGTTTTCCTTTTTCCCTTTTCCTCCCTCTGTGTTGTTATCAGAATTATACCAGAGGGAGGCTATTTTACCCTCCCTGCTGGTGCCTTTTGAAATCTCCCCCTCCCCTCACTTCCTCCGGCTTTGATCAGAAAATGACCGGATGACTGCAAATATGTCTTACTCCATGGAGGCAGCACAGGGAGTAAAGAAAAGGCAGCGCTTGGTGGGATGTCTTCGCCAGGAGACAAGGAAAGCAAATGCGCCCTCGGAGCCTGGCTCATAAATGCACAAACCTTCCCAGAAAGAACTTGCACCCACAGTTAGCACACAGAGTCAACACTACTGCGGCTCAGACATGGGGCTGTAGGAACCCATTCCCAAATGCTGCTAGCTGGCATTTGGGCATGAAAAGGGGCAGTGTTGCTGGCTATCTGTTTGCGGAGAAAACTCTGCGCTCTGACCGCCAGTGAAGATCAGGTTGCCATAAAGAACTGGATGGTGATTTCAGTGAAAAGCAACGGCTTAGTATAAAAGAAATTGTGGGAGGGACGTTATACTCATAATTCTATGATGCTCACTGCGGCACATTAGAAACTATGGATACCACAGAAATGATGCGATGTTCCTGGAATCCCTCCTCCCCTCCTTTTTTCATTATTCTACATAACTGATCACATTACAAAGATTATGGGCAATATATATAGAAATGGAAGTGAATTTATCTGGAAGGAAAACAAGGGTTGTGGGGATGGAACAGTGCCTTATTTGCAATTAAGGTGGTCACTGATGGTTGTTTTTCCCCACCCCCCACCCCTGAGATATTAGCAGCTCCTTGCGCCTAGCACTGAAGTCCTCTTTACACCAGCATTGGAGCAGAAGATCTACTGAGAAGGGGTTTTCACAGGTCTACCTCAAACTTGCAGTGGAATTCAGGAATCAATATGTGTGTGAGAGCTTTTATTTCCCAGGCTTAACGTTCATACTATCAGATCAGGCCCACAGCAAACATTTAAAGCACAATTAGGTTCCATGCTTGCCCCTAGCGAATCCTGGGTATTGTGCTTTACCCCTCACAGAGCTAGAGTTCTCAGCACCCTAAACTAAATGCTGATTACTTGATACTTTGGGAGAAGCCATGCACTTTAAATGTGTGGTGTGGATGTGACTTGGAGCAAACAAGAACCTTAGCCAAGCAAGCATTGCTGTACCTTGGAGCAAGAAGCCATTGTTTAAATACCATCTCACTGACCAATAAATTTCTCCTACAACTTCCAGCAGAAGATGCTCAGGCTTGTGATTTTAGACATGCACCAGGGTGAGGACGGTCCAGTCCTGAGGAGCAGCCTTCACGTGAACAGTGCCCTTGTCTGCAGATTTGAAATAGTATTGCAATTTGGCAACATCTTAGAACTGTGGTCAGACAGGAGCATCAATGCCCCAAGATGATAAGGACTGGAAACCCAAAAATTGTGTCCAGCAACCCTCTCTGTCTCTCCTAATGCTTGTTTCGACCTTACACTGGACGGCAAATGTGTACAGCAATTGAATAAGGGTTATGCGAATGTGCACATTATTGATTTTACCTCCAAGATTAGGATGTTTAAAGCACTTGGGATTCTTTCTGACCTAGCTTGCTGCAGAGGTAGGCAGCCCTCCAGATGGTCAGAACTGTAAGTAACATCATTCCTGACCATTGACTATGATGGCTAGGGAAGGGCAAATATTGCAATTTTTGTTTCTCTCCATCTCTCACCCCCCCCCAAATAAATTCAGTTGTCCACATTTCCACATCAGTTTGGAAATTTTCCATAAAAATACGTCAGCATTTTAGTGCAAATTTCTCTCAACTTATGCAATTTTGCCAAATACAATTTTTCCTGATGCAATTCATTTTTTTAAAAAAACACATTACATTTCACCGACCTGTGCATTTATATGCACACTTTACTTAGTGTGCATGCATTTCTATATACATAGCTTGGTTGGAGAACAGCAATGCAGAACTCAGAGCAGTGCAAATGTCAAAAGATGTCTATGCTTTGGTTCATTGTATTGTTTCAAGAAGAAGGTAAATATGCCTTTACATAAAAACTGAATCAGATTTATCCCCTATCCTTAATGTTGACCAATAGAGAGTGTGTGTGGTCTGGGGAGAGTCCTGAGGGACAGATAGAATAACTAGGAGGGACACGGAGCCAGTGTGGTGTAGTGGTTAAGAGAGGTAGACTCGTAATCTGGTGAACCAGGTTCGCGTCTCTGCTCCTCCACATGCAGCTGCTGGGTGACCTTGGGTTAGTCACACTTCTTTGAAGTCTCTCAGCCCCACTCACCTCACAGAGTGTTTGTTGTGGGGGAGGAAGGGAAAGGAGATTGCTAGCTGCTTTGAGACTCCTTCGGGTAGTGATAAAGCGGAATATCACATCCAAACTCTTCTTCTTCTTCAGCCTGGGGTTCCTCATCCCTGCTCCAGAGCCTCCACCAAATAAAAAAATGTAATAGAAGCTGCGGCTGGCCAGATGAGTAGGTGTTAATGAGTGCACTGGTTCACTGTGGTTTCCTTACCATAATGTTTTGGTTCACTGTTAGCTTCAGCTGCTGCAGCGGCCACAGTGAGATGAACTCGCCTGCACATTGGCAGCCAAGCTCTGAGGCATGTCTCTGCTGCCTGGCAGAACATTCAGTGCATCCATCAAAATGCCTGCAGCTTCCACTTCGAAGCAGGTGGACTGGTCACAAATATCCAGTGGAGACAGTGAAAGATGTCAAAGCTGGAAATGAAGCGGGCCGTGATGCAAAGCATCTCGGTTTCTCTCTGAGGTTGTTCAGAGCAGCCGTGCTGGTTGTGACCAAGGGTGTACCCGGTCCAGAAGAGATGCAGCCCCAGTAACATGTTTCAAAAAGTGACCAGCTGGATGCAGTAAATGCTTCTGAATACCAGTTGCTAGAAAACAGAGGAGGACAGAGTGCTCTTTTTTAAAAAATAAATTGCATTTTCAAAAACAGGATCAGAGAGCATATTTAACCCTCCCTGCTAAGCTATGTATTTGTTCATACTGGTTCTTAAAATATTCAGCTAACATTATCCATTCCTACTTATATTCCTTATCTTCATTTTCTCTTATCCTGTTCGTCAGACCAGCCAGTTCAGCATATTCAAACATTTTGCACAGCCATTCTTCCTTTCTGGGTACTATCCTTGTTCTCCACTTTTGTGCCAATATGGTTCTAGCTGTGGCGGTGGCATATAGTAATAAACTCTTTTGGTTTTTTGGGGACCTCCATTGTTACCATCCCCAAGAGGAATATCTCAAGCATTTTGGGGAAAGTTTAAGTATCTTTGAAAATTAATTATATACAATAATAATAATTTATTATTTGTACCCCGCCCATCTGGCTGGGTCTCCCCAACCACTCTGGGCAGCTTCCAACAAAGATTAAAAATACATTAAAATGTCACACATTAAAAACTTCCCTGAACAGGGCTGCCTTCAGATGTCTTCTGAATGTCAGGTAGTTGTTTATCTCTTTGACATCTGATGGGAGTTCCACAGGGTGGGCGCCACTCCCGAGAAGGCCCTCTGCCTGGTTCCCTGTAACCTCACTTCTCATAGTGAGGGAACCACCAGAAGGCCCTCAACACTGGACCTCAGTGTCCGGGCAGAACTACGCCTCAGAACCTGCTATGTTCTTGGAGACATGGGCCCCCTCTGGCTCTGGTGATGGGTCCTGCTGCTCTGGTTCCTGTGCACTGACCCCCATCCCCCCGCCATCTTCCATTGCTCTATGAAAACTTTCTACACCAACCTCTCCTTCTCCATCCCCATTCCTAGCTTGCCCCAGTGTGTCCCAGTCACAGCTACACCCCTCACTGGGATTCTCTTCTTACTCCCTGATGTCTTGCCAGTTTGTGACATCAGGTCACCTAGCCAACTTTAAGCTGAAGGAGTAAATCCATTAGGACAGAATCCCTGGTAGATTGACCATCCAGCCACTGCTTAATAAGCTCTAATAGAGGAGATTCCACCACTTCTCAAGATATCAGATACAGGTCCTTTTCACTCCCTGCTACCTGAACTTTTCAACACAAAGCCAGAGATTCACTTGAGGAGCTTCTGAGTGCAAAGGACTCTCATACCTATGGGACCGCCTCTCCTGGTATGTCCCATGGAGGACCTTACGGTCTTCAAATAAAAACATCTTGGAGGTCCTGGGCCACAGGGAGGTTAGGCTGGCCTCAACCAGAGCCAGGGCATTTTTGGTTGTGGCCCTGATCTGGTGGAACGCTCTGTCACAAGAGACTAGGGCCCTGCAGGACTTGACATCTTTCCACAGGGCCTGCAAGACAGAGCTGTTCCACCAGGCCTTTGGACAAGGCACAGTCTGACCCCCTCCTTCTGTAATCCTCACAGAACTCTAGCCCAATGGTGGCCATTAATTTGATTCTGAATTGATTTTAGAATGAATTGATTTTAGAATGTATTTCAATTAATAGACTGTGATTTTATGTAAACTGTGTTACTTTTACTGTTGTTAGCTGCTCTGAGCCCAGCTTCGGCTGAGGAGGGCAGGATATAAATAAAATTTTATTATTTATTATTTTTCTTAAAGCATGAACTGTATAACTTTAACCCTTATAACAACCCTGCGTAAAGTAGTCTAGCATTGTCATCCCCATATTGCAGAAGTGAGGTTGAGATGGAGTGACTCTGCTAAGGCCACTAAGTGAGGTCATGGCAGAGACATGATTCCTGATTTGCTAGCTCACTCTCTTAGCTGCCCCGGCTCTTAGTTATTATGATTGATTTCCATCTGGATTGTTAAGAAATGATTTATTCTTTATGAAATCATGCTCCTTAAAAAAAAATGTTTTTAGCAAACCAGATTGCATGTGTACTATGTTTGAAAAGGAATTTCTAAATAGAGCACAACAGGGGAAATAATTTAAGCATAATAAAGCATATGAAATGCAACATTGTTAAGAGTGTTATCTTGATTGATGGCTTGTTTAAGCCATAGCCGTAAGAAGTGAAATGATGAGTGAATATTGATGGGCATTTTTCTAAATGGTAACTTAACCAGGGCAAATGTTTAACAACTTCGAGAGCTGTTTGTTTCTGGATTGCCCTGCCAAGTGATGAGGAGAAGCTTACTGCACTTGAAAAGGAATTGTTGTTGGCATCTACCAGTCTCAAGAGACAATGGAGTGCACCTCTGGGGGTGAAGTCAAACTGCTGGAGGATCACAGCGCCTGCTGTGGCTGCAGAGACCAGAAACTCATAGCTGCTGCTTCCCATGTTGTTTTTCCTTTGTTAGCAGCACTGAAGTGACCTCTCTGGGATGCAAGCCCAGAAAGTGTGTATGGAGGAGGTCTTGGGCTGCCCAGAGGACAAGAACTCCCTCTTGGGCTCACTGATGTGGTGCAAAGGAAAGCAGAACAGTACATTTGGCACCAGCTTGGCTGCAGGAATTGCCGGATGGAGGTATACAAGAGGCCATCCAGGGTTCCCCCCCCCCCAGCTGGAGTGTACTGGAGTGAAGTTCTGGCACTTCTCAGGTGGGCACCATTGCAGGCTGGTACTCCCCCTGCCCACTTCTTGCCTTTATGTACTTTTGAGAGGCCCAAAACAAACATTTCAACACAAACCAGAAGCTAGCCAGAGTGTCTGAATCTACACTTTTTCTCAGAGTATGACTCCACCTAGCTCCTAGCTAGGGACACGAGTGGTGCTGTGGTCTAAACCACAGAGCCTAGGACTTGCCGATCAGAAGGTCGGCGGTTTGAATCCCCACGACGGGGTGAGCTCGGTCCCTGCTCCTGCCAACCTAGCAGTCAAAGCACGTCAAAGTGCAAGTAGATAAATAGGTACCGCTCCAGTGGGAAGGTAAACGGCGTTTCCGTACGCTGCTCTGGTTCGCCAGAAGCGGCTTAGTCATGCTGGCCACATGACCCGGAAGCTGTACGCCGGCTCCCTCGGCCAGTAAAGCAAGATGAGCACCACAACCCCAGAGTTGTCCCCGACTGGACCTAATGGTCAGGGATCCCTTTACCTTTACCTAGCTCCTAGCTGCTCCTAGCCATGATTGGTCAAGCTATGGGGCAGTGCTAATGCATATTTCCTTTTCTTCAATCCTTCTCCCATGTAGCAATGGTGGGCTTTAAACTTTCCAATCAGGCCTCTACTGTTGCATGTGTGCACATTTTCATGAGGGTCCTCCTGGGCTGCCCTAGCCATCTGCCTGAATCTAAGAGAATGAGGGAGGTGTGTGCATTTATTTGACCCAACTCAGCAACAAAAATGATAAATCACCTGAGGCCAGTGCAGTTAAATCTTTCTTCAAGGAAACAATCGACAGGCCTGGTGATCTCAGCAGCACTTTCCATGAGGTCTTGTTCCAATGAAGTAGCCTGTCTCCACTCTGCTTCTTGACCACCCTCCATTCCAGCCTCTGCTTCAGTCTCAGAGTCAGAGTCTGAACTGCTCTCTGCCACAGCCTCCTCCTGTTCACTAAATCCTGTCACCTCTCCTGCTGCTAACACCTCTTCCTCCTGGTTTGCTCTTTCTCCCTTTGACCACTCATCATTATCCCACCACCAGTGCGCTGGCTCTATGCCTTCTTACCCTAGGGGTTCCCTAGGGGGTTCCCCAACTGGTGCCTCCCACCGTTCCTCTTCACCCAGCCAGTCCATGACACAAACCCTTTAAGTACTCATAAATCACATAAATCACACAATGAAAAAATGCCCCACGTTCCCTCAATGAAGTCACACTTCTTTAGTTTAAAGGGACGGAGCAAGGTTAATTTACAGAAACTCATTATCTTTATAGCCTGTCCCCCTGATCCGGCTAATTCTATTCACCAACACATTTTCACTGGCAGATCTAATGCTCTGGATACACAAAAGCCCAATTCTCTTAGAGTGGAGCACGTTGGGGAATACACCAACCAATTCCAGCAGTGCAAGCCCAACCCCACAAAGACCCCCACAGGAATACCAACACACCACAAGGTTTTGCAGACATCATTGTTTGCTCACTACGCAATTTACAACCAGAGCAATGCCTCCCTCTCTACTGGGCAACTGGAAAATGAAGGACTTTGTTCCAGTGCAATTCCAGCTCCAATGCAAATGGACCTGATCCTTGCCTCTTGAGTTAATCCCTGGATTGTAATGGAGTTATCCACTGGTTTTTACCAGATAATGGAGATATCCACTGGTTTTTACACTTTCTGAATGTTCTGATGCATTTTGATCTGAGGCTGAGGGAAGTCCAAAACTGGAAAATCTGTTAAAGTTGAAAATGTGATGTGTTATGTATTCTTTTTGTGGAAATTAATAAAAAAAATTATATATATATATATATATAGAGAGAGAGAGAGAGAGAGAGAGAGAGAGAGAGAGAGAGAGAGAGAATTGCTTTCAGAAATGCATATTTTGAGAGAACTTGCTTTAACAAATATACATTTAAAATAGCATTTTAATGCATATTTGTGGGTGTGCAGATTTGACCGTAGATTAATGACAAACGGAATGGAACAGACACATGAGAAAATGGGTGCAGACCAGAAATAGACTGATACATTGAAGCCTAGTTGGCAATTTCTCTAACTCATAAGAATGCAGATGTTTCCTCCAGTTGCTTGGCAAGTGCAGAACCTGCTCCCCAGTCATCAATCTCTGGATGATTTGAATACAGCCAACTCCCTTAGGAGGTTAATGTTCCACCAGTGATTTTAAAGACAGATCACTATTGGATAATTGTTAGGAGAGAACTTCATAATTCTATGAGCAACTTAACTCACTGAATGGAGTTCCCTCCCTTGGAGCAAATCCAGGGAAAGTTGGATTGTCATCTATATGGTTTGCAATACTGAACATCTTACACATGAAGATTTAACCAGGTGATTCCTTGAATTCATCCTATCGATGTCCGGATTCCCCCAAGCAGACCTGATTTGACACAGGATTCATCCACAGCTGTACTTCCTAGATCATCCTGCCAAGTGATATTGAGCATGTTAGCTTCCCCCAGATTTCTAATCAAGGTGCAGATGTGTCCAAATTATCCTCATGATGCAGCAGAAAGAGGACTTGGTTTTCTACTTGCAACATTCACACCAGTTTTTGATAAATGATCCTTCTATATTCATCCCTTTCTACTGGGCTGAGGGCCAAACTAGGCATGACTTGGCCGGCCAGCCGCAATTATATTTTTCTCATGTCTAAAATGGTGCTTGAGCATTGCAGAGAGCTCTAATTCTTACACCTTACTGGCTTTAGAGTAAGGGTACTTAACCATCCCAGTAGTGATGTATGGAAGTGAGAACGGGATCATAAAGAAGGCTGATCTCCAAAGAATTGATGCTTTTGAATTATGGTCTGGAGGAGACTCTTGAGAGTCCCATGGACTGCAAGAAGATCAAACCTTATCCATTCTGAAGGAAATCAGCCCTGAGTGCTCACTGGAAGGACAGATCCTGAAGGTGAGGCTCCAAGAATTTGGCCACCTCATGAGAAGAGAAGACTTCCAGGGAAAGACCCTGATGTTGGGAAAGATGGAGGGCACAAGGAGAAGGGGACGACAGAGGACGAGATGGTTGGACAGTGTTCTCAAAGCTACCAGCATGAGTTTGACCAAACTGTGGGAGGCAGTGGAAGACAGGAGTGCATGGCGTGCTCTGGTCCAGGGGGTCACGAAGAGTCGGACACGACTAAACAACTAAACAACAATAACTTAACCATCCACCAAGCTAACTTCCCCATCTTCAAGCATTTTCCTCCTAGCCTGGTTTGCAAGTGGTCTTGGAACATAGTTTGGAGGCAATGGAGGCCCTTTCTGTTGGGAAGGGTCCGTAGTAGAGCTTTGCATGCAGAAAGTCCCCGGTTCAAACCCTGACATCTTCAGCTAACGGACCAGACAGAGGGTAATGGGAGAATCCGCCACCTGAAAGCTTAGGAAGCTACTGACAGCTAAGTATGGACAATACTGGGCAAGATGGTGCACTATTTAGTCTAATCCAGTGGTTCTCAAACTTTTTCAGGCCACCACTCCCTTGGTTCCCCAGTGCCCCCCTGCTCCACCCTATAAAAACTATTAATGACTATAACAGTCTCTGCATGACCCACTATCAATTGCACATTTATTCAAAATGCGATTGAAACTTGGTCTTCCTGGTTTTTTATCATTCCTGTCAGTTTTGCCATTTCTGCATATTCTGTTAGCTTGGTCTGCCACTCTTCTCTGGTCTTCTTTCCATCTCTTGGCTAAAAGCACCCCCCCCCCAGGGAATTCCACTGCCTTTCAGGCAGCAGTACCACCCACTTTGGAAATCAATGGTATAACCTGAAATAAGGCAGCTTCATATCTTTCAATGACTCCAGGGACATAAGATGTGAATAAGACTGAGGCATGAAGGACAATCCTTTGCCGCCTCCATAACATCTACTGAGACACCAGGCCCTGTGGCACTATCTATGGCTCCCTCCAGAATCATGTGTGTATGTGTGGGGTGGGTTGTATGCACATTCTGAAACAGGTCATTGATGCAATAATAATGCATTAGTGGTGGACCACCCACACATCATTTTGCTTGATTAGTTGCTATGCAATGCTTCCCCAATGTAACTGTGTTATTGCGGTCAGGAGGGGCACTTGTGTGCAACAGAGCAACAATAGCAGGACACAGGTGTATCAATGTTGAGGGGCTCCAGTGCACAGCATGTGCATGACATCATGCATGCAATGCCAACAAATGCATGTGACGTCAGATGTGTTGTGCATTGAGTGTCACAGCTTTGGTGGCCAGTTCCTCCAGAGTGCCTGGCCTCCTCCAGGCAATATTGTGTGCACGCACCCTCAATCTCAGGGGGGTGACAACCTTATCTCCTGCCCAAACACTTGTGGTACGAAGAGTTACAGGGTTTCAGCAGGAAGCTACAGGTCACGCACTGATTGGAAATGAAGCAATATGTCTGCCCCCAAAACTTTGCGGGTTCAAACAGTATTGAAAGCAGGATTTCATCAATCTACCCTGATACCCTCATGAATGCAAAATAGAAAAAGGACCTCTGCTGTGGCCCTATGGCTCCCCACTGACAAAACACCCTTATTAGTAGACTGCATAAGCTTCTATCTCTGTGTATTCTACAGCTCTCCATGAGTTTTTGTTCACTGCTATCGCCACCATTAAACTCTGCACATAAAATTTGTAGCTAGTAATTATGGGTTTGCTGTTTATGGACCTTCCAAGGTGAGGAGAGGGAACCGTGGCTTGTCAAAGCTGCGATCCAAAACAGAGGCCCAGTACAATAAAGCAATAAATAGAGCCACACACTCCTTCTTTGAGAGTGCCCACTGCTCCGTCAGAGTGTGTTCTGTCTTTGGGAAGTGTGGTGTCATGTTTGTGCAAGTCAGAGAGAGAGAGAGAGAGATGAATTATACTTGCTACCAAGTAAAATCCCCTCCCATATTGAAGCGATTCTACCCATTAGGAAGACCTTCTCAAGTTCAAGTTCAAGTTTTATTGCGGCAAAAGCCAGTGACATTAAACACCACAAGATCAAACAAAAAGAAATCAACAACAACATCAGGAAAAAAAAGATTACACAAGGGAACTTCGCAGTGTGCCATTCAACAGAAGAGATTTACGCTTCCTGATTACTAAAGTGCAAAATTTGGCCACCTCATATGATATTGAGCTCGAGGAGTCTTCCAGAAGGTATTTTCATAGAATTTTGGGGGAGGATTCCAAATAATGTTGTAGGGGCATAAATTTTGATAAAAGCGGAAAAATAAGTTGAACTCGTTCTTCACTATAAATTTCGCAAAATAGAAGGATGTGTGTGACAGATTCTACCTTATTAGACATACAGGGGCAGAGACGCGCATGCATTGGTACCCGCGTGAATTTGCCGTACAGCACTGCTGAGGGCATTGTCTCAAAGCGGGCTCTAGAGAAAGCCCATCTATAAGCTTTGTTAGTGATGTTAGTTAAGTAAGGGGCAGCTGCAAAATTAGGCCAAGCTTTTAAACATCTATATGTCTCCGGGAGTAGGGCGTCTTCTTGTTGTAATTCGACATCGTAAAGTCTCTGAGTGATAATTGCTTTTGCCTTATTCAGAGTTCCAATAAGAAGATTTTCAGGTTTTAGGAGAAGACCTTCTGTAAGGGAGCATGTCCTTTGGGTTAGGACCCCCTGAGAAGCTGGCTGTGGCCTTGGATGGGAACCTTAGATGGTGGCTGAAGCTTAGATCCATCATGCATTGGTGCCCCTTCCTCTGATTTTATAACAAGTTGATCTCTGAGTTAACATTGGGTAATGGGCTGGGATTATTGTTATTGCTTTATTGTAAGAGAAGAAGAGGAGTTTGGACTTGATATCCCGCTTTATCACTACCCTAAGGAGTCTCAAAGTGGCTAACATTCTCCTTTCCCTTCCTCCCCCACAACAAACACTCTGTGAGGTGAGTGGGGCTGAGAGACTTCAAAGAAGTGTGACTAGCCCAAGGTCACCCAGCAGCTGCATGTGGAGGAGCGGGGAAGCGAACCTGGTTCACCAGATTACGAGTCCACCGCTCTTAACCACTACACCACACTGGCTCCCAAAAAAAGAGGTTGTAAGGAAGTGGATGGTCAAGAGGGTTACTTTTGCTATTCCCTTCCATAAGAACAAAAGGAGAGACCTCCTGGATCAGGACAGAGGTCCATGGTTCAAGTGATGGAAAGAGATGAGGGTCCAAATCAGCACTCAGCATGAAGCTCATGGGTGACCTTGGGCCAGTCCCTGCCACTCAGCCTAGCCTACCTCACAGGGTTGCTGTGAGGTTTAAACAAGGATGGGGACAACCATGTGAACTCCTTAGAGGAAAAAAGAGAGGGGGATATGAATGCAGTAAGTAAATAACTCTAAATATTTAAGTGCTAGGAAGCCAAGCCTGGCAGCAGTTTCTGCAGAAGACAGAGGTTCAATTGAGGATACACAGATAAGCTTCTGCTCCCCCACTCACCCACCTCCAATTGCCTTCATCACATCCAAAGATGGAAGAGAGGTGGGGAGAGAGAGAGAGAGAGGCAGAGAGACACAGAAAGAATAGCGTCTCAGCTATGGCTCCACTTCCAAGTAAGCCAAAGGCCTGCTCTTTTCTGACGGTTCCCCCTTCCAGACAAGAAATGGTGAGAGATGCCATTGCTCGACTGACTGGCATGCAAAACACCCGGCACACTGCCAGTGCAAAAGACTCAACCCAAAGAGGTTAAGGAGAAGAACACAAGAGCTCGCTTGTTCCTGATTTCTTTCAGGGGTGTTTGAAATTCAGCAGTGACTGGTGCTGGAGAACGGCTCCTAACAGCGGCACTTTCTCAGTCGGTCCCCATGAATAGGGGAAGGGGAATGAAAAATTAGAACCAAGCTCAAGAGAGAGAGAGAGAGAGAGAGAGAGAGAGAGACCTCATTCCCCTCGCAGGCATGGCCTGTCGGGAAGGGCAACTTGCATGCATTCCAAGGAAATCTGTTGTAAGGCTATCCAGCCCTGGTGTTGGAGAAAGGCTCCAGGTCTCAAGTGAGACCATTGCATGAGGTCTTAGTGGCACCATGTGAGGGGTTTATGCAGCTCTGCCAAGGATAAGAAAGGGGCAAGGGGAGTAGCTCAACTTACCCTAATGTCATGTTCCATTCAACAAGGTACAATGGTGGTGTCAGCTGCGTTCCATTGCTGACAGGGGGGGAGAGAATGGAGAGACAGGTGGAGGTAATTAGGCAGGAATTAGGCAGGGGGGAGGAGCAGCCAATTCACAGTAGAAGCCTGAGTGCAGAGAACAAGGAGAAGGGAAGAGGGAGTTCAAGGGAGAAGATGCAGACTGAGAGCTGTAGCTCAGACTCACAGGGAGAGCTATGGGGAATTGCCCATCCCCAGGTGTGTAGGCTTGCAAAGATTAATGAAAGGCGTAAACAGGAAAGGGAGTGTAAGTGGGGCTTTAAAAGTGGGAAGAGGAAGGGGCGTACCTCAGACTTGACAACAGCAAACTTGGAAGTCGACGCTGAGTGACTGAGCTCAGAGTGATTTGTGTGTTTTAAGCAATAAAACCTGAGTTAATTGCTGCCACCATTGTCTTGTTTCTGTGGGAGAGACCCAACAGTAACAGGTGGGTTCTGGATCTAACAACTGAGTCTGTATGCATTTCATTACGGTGGTACCTTGGGTTAAGAAGTTAATTCATTCTGGAGGTCCGTTCTTAACCTGAAACTGTTCTTAATCTGAGATACCACTTTAGCTGATGGGGCCTACTTTTGCCACTGCGCCGCCACCATGCGATTTCTGTTCTCATCTTGAAGCAAAGTTCTTAACCTGAGGTACTATTTCTGGGTTAGTGGAGTCTGTAACCTGAAGTGTCTGTAACCCGAGGTACCACTGTATTCCCAGACCTACCTGGAGATTAAATCCAGGACCTTATGCTCTGCTACTGAACTATGGTCCTTTCTCCATATTATGGAGGAACATATTTTGTTTTACTATGAAGAAGAAGGTCATCCAGCAGCTGCATGTGGAGGAGCGGAGACGCGAACCTGGTTCCCCAGGATTACGAGACTACCGCTCTTAACCACTACACCACACTGGCTCTATAAGGGCTGACAGGTCATACATCATTGCTGCCTCCTCCTCCTTCTCTTATATGTATACTTCAGCTTTGAAGTACCCAATGCAATGTATCACCAAGTGAGGACAAAATTCTTTCCTCACCCAAACATTTCATACCAAGCACTGATTAGAAAGCCAGGGATGTGTCAATCATCATACAAATCAGATTTGACCCTGCGTGATGGACATGTGAATAAGGCTTGGGTTCTGCTGGCTGAAGCTTGTGCCTGCCTTTTGCGGGGGGTAGGGTGGTGGTGATGGAAGAGGAGGACTTCCAGAGGTACAAAAATGCTAAGAGTCCAATCTGGGATCCTAAGAAGTTGCGGTCTCCAGGCAGTCATAATCACTTATCTTCTTGGAAATTAACCTGTCTGACCTTTCTCAGAGAAGAGCAAGCCAGCAAAAGGAAACAGTTTCTTGCTTCTGTGCAGGAGCAACCTGGCAGCCAGCTCAGATGCAAAAAAAACAAAAAAAAAACCACCACCTCCAAGGAAAACAGCCTGGCTTGGATTGCTGGCTAGAGAAAAGAGCTCGTCCAAGTCTGCATGGGGAGGACATTGTCCTTTGTCAATCCATTTTTGGCCTCCTGTTCAGCAGTGCTAATTGCAAGGCTTAAATAGCCCTTGCAAAACATCACCTCATTAAAATGCTGAATAGACTTCTTAGACAGTTCTTCATTATCCCCAGGGTCAGAACCAGAACAGCGGCTTGAGTTCCTATGCACAGCAGTGAATGTGTAATAATCCCTCTGAATGGCTAAGATTGAATGTATGCATCTTAGTTGTGCAATTGCTCTCCTAGTGGCCAGGGGCACAATTCGGGTACTGTAAGAATCTGGGGTACATGACTAGGGCCACAGTGAACAGAATGAGCAGGAAGCTCTCCCTCCAAACACTGCAGGGCTATTTGCCACATTTTGGGAGAAGTGAAGTGATGTATGTTGTTGTTGTTTAGTCGTTTAGTCGTGTCCGACTTTTTTGACCCCATGGACCAGAGCACGCCAGGCACTCCTGTCTTCCACTGCCTCCCACAGTTTGGTCAAACTCATGCTGGTAGCTCCGAGAACACTGTCCCACCATCTTGTCCTCCATTGTCCCCTTCTCCTTGTGCCCTCAGTCTTTCCCAGCATCAGGGTCTTTTCCAGCCAGTCTTCTCTTCTCATGAGGTGGCCAAAGTCTTGGAGCCTCAGCTTCAGGATCTGTCCTTCCAGTGAGCACTCAGGGCTGATTTCCTTCAGAATGGAGAGGTTTGATCTTCTTGCAGTCCATGGGACTCTCAAGTGTCTCCTCCAGCACCAGAATTCAAAAGCATCCGTTCTTCAGCCATCAGCCTTCTTTATGGTCCAGCTCTCACTTCCATTCATCACTACTGGGAAAACCATAGCATTAGCTATATGGACCTTTGTTGGCAAGGTGATGTCTCTGCTTTTTAAGATGCTGTCTAGAAGAGCACAATCTAAAGAGCTATCTTTACATCTAAAGAGCAACTCCCTCGTTTCCAGTAATAACACACCCCCAGAGACTGAAATTCCCTACTTGCACCACTGCTGGAAGGATAGAATAAGGTTCCTCATCTCTGCTGCTTTATTCTGTGGGCCAGTCTCTCTGGTACCTTATGTAACATATGGGTTGGTGCTCAGTGCTAAAGCACATATTCTGTGCATGCAGAAGGTCCTGCTTCAGTCCCAGGCATCTCCATTTAAAACCGTGAGGCAGCAGGTTGAACAGCTGTTGGGAATCACTATGATATAGAATAGGTAATACAGGGCTAGAGTCTGGCCAGGGCTGGATTTAGGTTTGATGAGTCCTAAGCTACTGAAGGTAATGGGGCCCTTTATATGTCCAGCTGTTCTTTGTCAACAACAAATTGTCACTGTTTTTTGTGTTGAATAAATGCTATATGGTAATTTATGGATCTAATAGGTATCTAAAGACAGTATCTAAACACTGTTGCTGTTATGTAGGTTTTGTTTTATTTGTTTTTTATCTTATATTTTGGAAATGTACATCCAGTTTGATTTTCCCTTTCAAAATTTTTGGGAGGCCCAAGAGAGTGGGACCATAAGCTATAGCTTGTTTAGCTTATACGTGAAACCGGCACTGAGTGTGACTTGGTATAAATCAGATGGCAGATGGGGAGTGGTGGTAAAGTGTTGGAGGAAAGAGCTGTGTGTGTGACCTTGCTTGATCTGTCCCCTCTCAATTAGCCTACTACCCTGAACTTTGGTGGACTATACTGTTGCCAGTGCTGAACCAACTGCCAGTCTGTTGAGCTTCTATGCTTGGAATGGGATGCAGTTGTCCTTTGCCTCAGGCAGCAAAATGCCATATGCTCTCTCTCTCTCTCTCTCTCTCTCTCTCTCTCTCTCTCTCTCTGTGTGTGTGTGTGTGAGAGAGAGAGAGAGAGAGAGAGAGAGAGAGAGATATGGACCACTTTGACTGTTGTGACTTCCCCCAAGCCACCCTCGAAACTATGCTTAGGTAAGGATGCTGTTATAGGGACACGGGTGGCGCTGTGGGTTAAACCACAGCGCCTAGGGCTTGCTGATCAGAAAGCTGGTAGTTCGAATCCCCGCAATGGGGTGAGCTCCTGTTGCTTGGTCCCTGCTCCTGCCCACCTAGCAGTTCGAAAGCATGCCAGTGCAAGTAGATAAATAGGTACCACTCCGGTGGGAAGGTAAACAGCATTTCGGTGCACTGCTCTGGTTCGCCAGAAGCGGCTTAGTCCTGCTGGCCACATGACCCGGAAGCTGTACGCTGACTCCCTCGGCCAATAAAGCGAGATGAGCGCCGCAACCCCAGAGTCGTCCACGACGGGACCTAATGGTCAGGGGTCCCTTTACCTTTACCTTAAGGATTCTATATTCCTTAAATCAAGGGTAGCCAACATGGTGACTTCCACAAGTTGTTGGACTACAGCTCCCATCATTCATGACTATTGTCCATCTTGGCTGGGGCTGATGGGAGTTGAAGTCTAACAGCATCTGGATGGAAGGCTCCATGCTGGCTACTCCTTTCTTACACCATAGTGTCAAAGTCCCCAGTGTTCCCTGTGGAGGGAGAAATGAGTGGAAAACCAGGTAGAGATTTGTCCTTATATGTACCATTTGAGTCCAAATATATATGCTCAGTGGTCTGTCATTTAACTGCCCAGTTATGCTGAGAAAGGATTATATGCTGTCAGGATTATGTGCACACGTATGTCCAACATGCATAGAAGAGGTCAATACAGGTTAGAATATGCTGCATCACTCTGTGAAGTGAAGAAGAAATGACCTTGTTCTGCTGGTGCCATCATCAGTTAAAGGAGACAAAAGGGGTCCATAAATGCCTGCCTGCTTTCAAATTATACTTACCCCCCTCTGCTGACTTACACATCAAACAATGTGATGCCCATCATTGATTTATTGGGTCTGGCTGGTAGATTGGAGGCTGTAAATGGGCTATCTAGCTTTTAAAAGGGGTTGAATGCTGAGCGTTAAAGAGGACATCTGATCTGAATTGGAGATGGGCTGTGAAAAAGAGATACAAGTGAGCTGTTTCAAACCTCCGCTCACCCCAGCCTCACCCTGTGAGCTTTCGGAAAATTAAGTGACAAGCGAAACCAGGAAAAAACAGGTCTGGGGGACAAGAAGAGTCATCTTGATAGATCAAACCCTCAGCAAGAACAAAGGATGCTGTGCGCTTGTGCTGACAGCTGGGTGGAGTGGTAGGGGGTTGAAGAAACATCTCTGTGCCTTGTTCTGCAAAGGGTAAGAGGATGAGCAATTCATAAGGAGAGATGGCCTGTTGCCGTGTTAAGTGTAGACTAAGGTGGAAAAAGCCAGAAATAAACCCCATGCATAGAAGTGTTGCCAAAAGATAAAAGACAAGAAGATCAGCTGTCCTCCAAATAATGGTGCTTGGAGGAGCATCATTGAAAACGACCACTCGGGAGCCCATGAATTTTTCAAGGGAGTTCAACAAGGATATTTTGATTGAAGGGCTTATACTTCCAGTTGGGAAGCAGTGTGCTATTCTTGCCCATGGGATACCACAAAGCAAATCCGGGAACCAGATCTGGATCCTCTGGGTGGCCTATGGCAAGTCATGTTTGGAGCGTAAACTAATGGGGACACCATGGTTTAGCGGTAGCGCATCTCCCTTGCATAAAGAAGGTCCCATGTTCGATCCACTGTGTTTTCAGGGAATGCTGCTGGCTGAAATCCTGGAGATCTGCTGCTGGGAAGTGTGTACAAACTTAGACAAATCAGTGGTCCAACTCAGTACAGGGCAGCTTCCTATGACGAACCCAATGTACTGTTATGCTCATCCAACTTCTCCAAGCAGTCAAAAGTTGCAGGGATGGAGTCGGTGGAGGAAGATTGGAAGAAATTTAAAGACTATTTACAGAAACATTGTAAAATTAATGAATGTTAGAATGATGTTGGAATGAATTTATGTGATTTTAGCAGGAATGTTACAAAGGTTTAGGAAAAAACAGACTGTTAATTGGTGAAAGGAGGGAAAGTAAAGCTACATTAATATTAAGATAAATTACAGGACAAAAATTGGAAAAGATGGGAAGGATATGCTGAAATAGCTAACTGAACTAGAATACAAAAAAGGGAGGTGTGAGGAGGTCAAGGAAACAAGTAAATGAAAGACAAGTTATGGGAAGGTTCAATTTTTTTTTAATCGTTTCTATTTTTCTTTTTTTATTGTGATGTGTTGTCTTGTTTTTGCTTGATTTGGTGTTTTTTCTTTTTTCTTTTTGTAACCTTAAAACTTCAATAAATATTACTTAAAAAAACAAAACAAACAAACAAACAAAAAAGTTCCAGGGATGCAGCACTCTGGTTTGCATTGGGAAGTAAGTGACTGGAGACATATGATGTTTTGCAGTATATGTGTTTACAGTATAGGCAGAGGCAGAATTCCCAACATTCCAACAGACGATCATATCCATTCTTTACATCAGCTCTTCAGAGTGAGCTGGTGCCCCCACAGCATGCAGCTCAGGTTGCCATTGGACTTTCTCTGCACCAGTCAAAAACTGTTCTATTTCTCAGGCTACATTTCCCTCAGCTAGAGAATGGGAGAAACTCTGCTAAGATTAAATGAAGAACCAGATGTCAAGAGCAATCATCCAGCAGTTACTGCCTACGAAGACCCAAATATCCTAGTCTGTTAATACCTCACTTGTCCAAGACTCTGACTGGGTATTGCCTTAAGGCAGGAACTGGGCAGTTTGGAGTCCCAGGCACAAAGGAAGACAAGTCAAGCCATGATCAGCACCTTGGAGAGCAACCAGGCAGGTATCAGGACCATGAATAGTAATCTTACAGTTTAGGCAGAATTGTCTGAGCAGTGCTGTGGAGCAACTGACAGATCTTCATAGCCTGGGCTAAGTGTCCACTGACTAGATTCCCCACCTCCTGAATGATGCATTTGGTCATTGAAAGATCTGGTGTCTTCCTATGCAACTGTGTGTTCTTCAAGGCCCTGGAGTTTCAAGAGAGCTCTCAGAGCTCTCATCCACCAAGGAGTTTGTGGATCAATAATTGAAGGCTGATGTTTGATCCTTGGACTGTCATTCTTTGATGATTCTGTCTCTGGGGAATCATGCTCTAGGGCAGCCTTTCTCAACCTGTGGGTCCCCAGATGTTGGACTACAACTCCCATCATCCCTAGCTAGCAAGGCCAGAGCTCAGGGATGATGGGAGTTGTAGTCCAACAACATCTGGGGATCCACAGGTTGAAAACTGCTGCTCTAAGGTTATGACACTGCAACTCTTGAGCACAGTCACCCTTTCTTGCTTGGGGAACCTAGCAAAGTTTGAAAAAAACCTGAAAGCATGATCAGGATCCATGGGAACTAAATCTCCCATGAGCCTTCAAGACATGTTACTGCCACAACCTTCCCTATTGTAAGGTTTTTTTCACTTTTAAGTAATGATAGGGAAAATGAAGGGATGGTGAGAAGGCCCAATCAGCAGGAGTAATGATGGTTCAGTCCATTCCAAGTTGATTCTGAGATTTTTTGCCCATCCCTACTGATGCAGTGCATCTTTGCTTCGGAAGCAAGGCTGGAAGTCTGGTGTTAATTTCTCTTTCTTTCAGATCCTCTCATGCCTGAGGCTGAGGAATTAGGAGCCATTATCCTTTATGCCTCGCATCACACAGATGCTATTATATGCACATAAAGAGTAGCACTGAATCTTAGTTGCAGACCAAACTTCTCCTGTCTCCTCCTGATGATAATCCACAAGCAGAGATTGCACCACTAAAATGTATGTTGCTGAATCTCCCCCTTCTCTTATTTGATTGAACTCTGGCTGTTTGACACGATGCTAGCCACACTAGGGGTTCAGAAATCTTTCATATCAGTGCATCGGACAAGTACGCAGTCAGGAATAGCATTGGCAAAGGGGATGTTTGCTCCTGAAAGTCAGAGAAATACTAACACACTGTGTGCAGGGGCAGAGCTGGGGGGGGGGGCACAAGCAAGGATGGAATATTACAGATTTCAACCTTGGAGGGCACAGAGCAGCCAGAGGGGAGGAGGCTCTCAACAGCCGGTGGGGAAATGTGCTGTCAGTGCATGTCCCACTGAAGGACACAGAGAACGATAAGGGCCCACGAGAGATGGGACACAGGAATTCCTGGCTCAGCTCCAACGGATGACCCTGCTGTTCTCAGAAAGTACATCTAAAACTGCAGTTTGAACACAGGGAAAGAAATCAAGCCTGAGGGTTGATGGTCTTGTTTTTCCTTGGCCTCTGGCAAAATGTAGCGTAGAATTGTGATTTGTTTTTTTCCAGACCCCAGGAGAATCTGGCTAGCCCTGGAAAATGTCGTTACCATGCATTGCTTATAGAAAATCACCAGCATACATGGTGTTTAAAAGACTATTGAGCAGAAAAGACAGTTTCTTTGTACGTTTACAGTGTGAATTTCTAAAGAAGAGGAGACAAAGGGTGATTGTCAAGGGAGGGACAACTGTGAAAGAGGAAACACACAGCTAAGCTAAGGTCTAGTTATCGGTGAAGCTTTGTCATGATTATCTCACTTCAGTGGATGGACGAAGGGCTGACATTAATGCCTGTTCCTCCATACATCAATTTTCCCTGAACTCAGAACTTCAGCAGATAAGTGAAGAATCTAGAACTCTTCTCCTTGATATGCTAGCTTTCTCATTAGAGGGAGCTGCTGGTTTGGAGGAACATTCCATCACTTGAGCTTCCAGCCTTAATCTGGAGTGGTTCAATCCAGACACAAGGCGATTTACATCAGTATGGATTTTAGGTCTTCATTTTTATACAGCAGGGTTTCCCAAACTTGGGTCTCTAGTTGTTTTTGGACTGCAACTCCCATCCTCCATAGCTAACATGACCAATGGCCAGGGATGATGGGAATTGTAGTTTGAAAATGTAGTAACTTCAGGTCAGGGTTTGGCAACTGTACATGTAACACTGCACAAAGCTAAGAGCCACATCAGTTGCTTCCTCTACTCTTGACTCTGGCCAAAGCCACCATGCTACGGGGTCCCTAGAAGGTAGCCCACATGGGAATGTGGTTCTCAAATTGAAAGAAATCCCCTTCCTCTAAAATATAGAATTTGTGAGCCCTCTTATATGGGATATAGATGGACAGCAGCCTGAATGTGATCCCAATTGGACTTTTCCATGTTGTCCATTTGAATACAAGCAAATGAGGCTGTTAAACAATTTGAGACTCAGAAAAAAGCAGGGAAGACTATTTAAGCATAACTATGAAGTCTGAGCAAAATGTTTCTTCTTTGGCCTCTCTCGGGAAGCAAAAGTGACAGACCATGATTAACTTATGAAGGAGCAGCATTAAGCCAAGAGAGTCATCGTGAAAATGGGTCCTAGCGGGAGATGAATTTTTTAACAGGTTGGCTGCATTAGAATATTAGCCGGAGCTTCATTGGGAGATATAAACTGCCTCACCTCTTTGACTCACTGCTAAATAACACACGTACCAGGGCTTAAAGAGAAGAGTATAAATTCAGACGAGTACTGATGTCAGGCTCCATGTATACTGGAAATTTAAATCATACCACTTCACACAACCATGACTTCCCCCCAAAGCATCATGGGAACTGCAGTTTCTTAAGGGTGACAAGAGTTGTTGTTGTTGTTGTTGTTTAGTCGTTCAGTCATGTCCGACTCTTTGTGACCCCATGGACCAGAGCACGCCAGGCACTCCTGTCTTCCACTGCCTCCCGCAGTTTGGTCAGACTCATGTTTGTAGCTTTGAGAACACTGTCCAGCCATCTTGTCCTCTGTCGTCCCCTTCTCCTTGAGCCCTCCATCTTTCCCAACATCAGGGTCTTTTCCAGGGAGTCTTCTCTTCTCCTGAGGTGGCCAAAGTATTGGAGCCTCAACTTCATGATCTGTCCTTCCAGTGAGCACTCAGGGCTAATTTCCTTAAGAATGGATGTGTTTGATCTTCTTGCAGTCCATGGGACTCTCAAGAGTCTCCTCCAGCACCAGAATTCAAAAGCATCAATTCTTTGGTGATCAGCCTTCTTTATGGTCCAGCTCTCACTTCCATACATCACTACTGGGAAAACCATGGCTTTAACTATACGGACCTTTGTTGGCAAGGTGATGTCTCTGCTTTTTAAGATGCTGTCTAGGTTTGCCACCGCCTTTCTCCCAAGGAGCAGGCGTCTTTTAATTTTGTGACTGCTGTCACCATCTGCAGTGATCATGGAGCCCAAGAAAGTAAAATCTCTCACTGCCTCCATTTCTTCCCCTTCTATTTGCCAGGAGGTGATGGGACCAGTGGCCATGATCTTGGGTTTTTTGATGTTGAGCTTCAGACCATATTTTGCACTCTCCTCTTTCACCCTCATTAAAAGGTTCTTTAATTTCTCCTCACTTTCTGCCATCAAGGTTGTGTCATCTGCATATCTGAGGTTGTTGATATTTCTTCCTGCGATCTTAATTCCGGCTTGTGATTCATCCAGCCCAGCCTTTCGCATGATGAATTCTGCATATAAGTTAAATAAGCAGGGAGACAATATACAGCCTTGCTGTACTCCTTTCCCAATTTTGAACCAATCAGTTGTTCCATATCCAGTTCTAACTGTAGCTTCTTGTCCCACATAGAGTTGTTAGGAGACCCCTATTCCCCTCACAGAGCTTCAGTTCTCAGCATGGTTTAATAGACAATCTCTCATCCTGTAGAAGTTCAGTTCTTAAAATTGGACACATTTTTTCATGTCTCCTCACTTTCAGAGGCCTTAGAGGCCCTTCCCTACAGAATGTTTCGGGAATACATCAATTTGCTAAGAAATGGAATGAGTCCTGCCAGTTTCAGGAATGTCTCCTGTGAGAAAGGAATGAAAATGCCGGAAATGAATGGGAGAAAGTAAATGAAAGGATTTTTATTCCATTTCCTCTTTCATTTTTTGTTCATTCATTTCGTGAGAATGGTAGAACATAAGCCGAATTTGCTAGATCAGGCCAATGGCCCATCTAGTCCAGCATCCTGTTCTCACAGACGCTGACCAGATGCCTTTGGGAAACCTGCAAGCAGGACCAGAGTCAACAAGGACTCTATGCTCCCACAGTTTACAGAAACCAGCATTCAGAAGCGTTGCTACCATGGAGTCAGAGCATAAACATCATGGCTAGTAGCCAATGATAGACTTACCCTCTATGAATTTCTCTAATCTTTTAAAACCATCCCAGTTGGTGGCCATCACTGCATCCTGTGGGAGTGAATTCCATATTTTAACAATATGCTGTACGAAGATGCGCTTCCTTTTATCTGTCTTGGATCTTCTGACCTTCAGCTTCATTGAATGTCCTCAAGTTCTAACGTTATGAAAGAAGGAGAAATGCTTTTTCTCTGGCAACTTTCTCCATGCTAAGTATCATATGGACTTCCATCATGTCACCTTTTCTCCAAACACAGCAAGCATTCTTCATTGGGGAGTTTCTCTACCCCACCCCACCGATATCACCTTTGGTTGCCCAGATCCAAATCTTTTCCAACTCTACAATATCCTTTTTTAGGTGAGGTGATCAGAACTGTAGACAGCACCATAGACAGCATTGCCCATATAAACATGGGACAAATGAATGAGGGTGCATTCATTTCTCTTTAAAAAAGGCAAGAAACCCCTGTTTATTTTCTGCCATTATTCTTGGTTCTCATAGTATTAATAGCCCCTTTCTCCTGAGACTCAAGAATGGCATCTGAGAGGCTGGTGTGGCTGCCGCTTGCTGGGTGCTACCTGGTGGGGAAAGAAGATGGCAGCATGTGGCTTGGTCAGGAGTTGGGAGATCCTGTCTGCACTTGGTGTTTCAGGAAGATGTCTGAAGAGCAGGGTGGAATCTAGGAAGTTGCCTTATACTGAGGGTTCATCCAGATTTCCTTTAGCGCCATGCTTTCTAGGCACAGGCTTGCATTAGAGCAGCCTTTCTGAACCTGTGGGTCCCCAGGTGTTGTTGAACTACAACTCCCATCACCCCTAGCTAGCAAGGCCAGAGCTCAGGGATGATGGGAGGTGTAGTCCAACAACATCTGGGGATCCACAGGTTGCATTAGAGAGATTTTTTTGTCTTGCCTCTTTCCCCAGGAAAACCCACTACTTACTACTGAATCAGAACAAACAAGAATCAAGTTTTCCATGGACCTGTGCTTGGAAAGTGTGGTGAAAAAGGAAATCTAGAAGAGCCCAAATCAGACCATTTGTCTATCTAGTTCAGTGCTACAAGTTCATACACTGAGTGGCAATGGCTCTCCAGGGTTTTGGGCAGAAAACATCCCCCAGCGCTATACCAGGGATCGAACCTGGAACCTTCTGCATGTGAAGCAGATGCCCTACCATTGAGCTATGGCCATTCCCTATGGCTGAGTGGGGCTAACAGCAAAAGGTCTCAAACTAAGTTCATAAAGCCTGTCTGCTTCAACCTAGACCCCCATTTTCAATACCCCGAGAAAGAGTCTAAAACCCTGGATCACCCAGATACCTGGCAAATCTAGATCTCTGTTCCTATCTCCTACCCCCAAAGCCAACGTGCCCCTCTCCTCCCCCATCTGCTGGTATAATTAAGGCGTGTGCAAGGATAGAGGAGGGATGGAGCCCTTGAAATCAGAGCTGTGTTGAAGTGGCAACATGTGACAATGCTGCCATAGCAACAGCTGGATTTACCCATATGGAAAATGTACTAATAAGACAAGGGAGGATAAATGTTAAAAATGCACCGGGTGCATTTGAGCTTTGTTAGTGTCGTCTTGGTGATTAAAAGAGGGGTGCGTTTTGCTTTTGTTTTTACACGTTTGGAGCGAAGATCCAAGAGGGATTGTCTTCAAAGAAAAGAATGAGATAGGGATTTTTTTTGCAGGCATTCATCCTGGCCTTTTGTGTATATCAAACACACACAAAAACTCGTGTTCATGCATGCATGCATGCACACACACACACACACACACACACACACACAAATACCTCACATATATATTGCATCAGAGCAAGAACACACTTGAGATGTTGGCAATGGATATTGTGATCTGGTCACAACATAGGAGCCTACTCCGAGGGACAGAGGTTCCTTGGGGCTCCCCAATAAAATATTTGAGCAGGCTGCCTCCCCCAAGTTGATGGGCATTGCCGTTCAAATGGTGTGTATGCTCTGTGTCTTATGATCAATAAGGAAGGGTGGGGCTTGCCTCCCCCCAAATATTTTATTCAAGTTGGCAAGATATATTTCACATGCCAGTTGCCAGAAAACCACAGGAGAAGGGAATGTTCTTGTGCTTGATTCATGCTTTTGGGTTTCTCACAGGCATCTTGTCAGTCACTGTGAAAACAGGATGCTGGACTAGATGGGTCATTGGCCTGATCCAGATGGCTGTTCTTCCATGATTATGTTAACTTGAGATTTATACCCCCCTTGATCCGAGGATCACTTGGCAGTTAGAGTACAAGATTCATGTAAGCCAGTGGTGGTGGGGGGGATTCCAGTTTGAGGGCTGTGTTCCTTTGTGTAGGCAACCATCCGGGGATCACAAACCGGTGGTGAATGTGGCAAAATCAGACAGGCAGCCCTCTCTACCCCCATCCAGGCAAGCACAAAGCATCATCACAATTCAAGTACACGTTCCAGCCAGTAAAATAACCAAGAGAGAGTGCAGAGCAGGAAAAGTGAAAGGTGTGGGACTGGGCGGACTCTGTTCACAGGTGGAGCTGTTCTATTAGTCCTTGTTGTTGACCAAATTATGTGTTCTTCCTGGCTATGAAAATCAGAATGAAAAATGCAGGCGAGACCCCATGACTCAGTGTTTTACTTGGGTTAGGCTTAATTTGTGGTGTGCTCAGTTTGGCTGCATTTGTGTGTGTTCACCTGCTGGGAACAGCCATGGGCAGCCAAAGGGCTGTTTGAAAGCCATTTTGCAAATACCCTCACAGTGTTCTTTGCAGAGGTTGCCGCCGGTCTCTGTTCCTTCATACCCACTGCCTGCCCACCCTGCCCTTTGGCAGCCCCGGATTGCTCTGGGTGGGCCAAACTGACCCAGGGTGACACAGTACTACCTGATGTGTCTGAAGCCTAGATCCACCGAAATCAGCCCAATTTGTTTTGGGATATGAGCTTTGCCTGCAACTGCTGTACACACCTAGTATTCAATTCCCTGAATTTTCTTCTGCATTGACATCATGGCTAACAGCCATTATTTGATCCACACTCCATGAATTTGTCCTATTAGTTTTTAAAGGTGTCCATCTCTACATCTTGTAGCATAATAGATCTTCAGGGCAGGAGAAGGAAGAGATTGCCTCAAGTCCTGTGGCAGTTTGAGGATCCCCTCAGCAGCAGTCAAATGCCTTTTTGCCTCTAGGCGCATCCACACCTGTCCCCTGCCTAGATAGCATAGGATTTTCATTTGTCTTGTGCTTTTTAAGCACAGATCCGAGCCGTTTCACCTTTGACCTGCTGCTTTCCCTTGGAAAATCCACTCTTTAGCACTATATCAGAACAAACATCAATCTGGAGAAAACTCCATTGACATTTGCTCTGATTCAGTGTGAAATATACTCAGAGTCTAGAGTGGATATTTCATGTTCTTTATTCAGCTCATAGTGGTGAGGAGGAATGGAAGTTTCCCCAGATTGGCTAATTCCAGGATTCACCTGTAGGCCAATCAGGTTGCGGATTCA
The DNA here is from genome assembly GCF_964106915.1 of Podarcis gaigeae. Lineage (NCBI taxonomy): Eukaryota > Metazoa > Chordata > Lepidosauria > Squamata > Lacertidae > Podarcis > Podarcis gaigeae. Next base: position 4,622,556 of record NC_139683.1, on the reverse strand, counting down.
CTTCCACCTGGAGCTGCATTGGGTGACTCCTGTGGACCAATCAGACTGCTGCGCTCTGGACCCTATTGTTCTAGGACCAATCAGACTGCTGCCTTTTGGATCCTATTCAACTCAGTACATAACACAGTGGTAAACAATGGGTTTTCCCAAGGGAAAACAGTGGGGCACATGGAAGTGTGGATGAGTGATGAGCCTTCTGTTAGGCTTCCCTCTTCCCTCTACTATAATGTTCAAGCCAAGTTTTCTAACTCACAAGGAAAAGGCCACTCTCCTGCTGCCACCATTCAAGCAGGGCCAATCTTTCCCACTGGGGTGCTTTGGAAATATCAACATGCAAGCAAGAGAGAGATGCTGAATGTGTATGTTTATGTGTATCTATATATATATATGCTAATGTAGTGAAGAAATTAATCCTAATTGCACCTTTTAGCACCACAAGATGCTCTTGACTTGGGCAGCTTCTCTTAATCTCCAGCTGTTTGCTCATCTGCCGTCCCTTCCTCCAATGCAATTAACTTGGAAATTAGGCTAAAGTACATTTTGCAACCATGAAGTGGGGGCTTGACCCTGCTTCTGTGTGGCACAGCGAAAGAAGCCAAATGATGGCTATTGGTGTGGTGGACATGTGGAGAAGTGAAAAGGTTTTGGGGACTTATCTATGATGAACTAAAAAAGATCCTGAAATACACCTTCCCTAAAAAACCCGAGGCTTTTCTCCTGGGAATGGTTGGGGAGGAGATAAGATGAGAAGTCCAAACCATGTTCCAATACGCAATGGCAGCAGCCAGATTACTCTTAGCGCAAAACTGGAAAACCCCTATTATCCCAACTATTAAAGAATGGCAATCCAAGCTACTTGAATACATGGAGCTAGCAATGATGACACAGAAGATCAGGCATCAGAAAAATGTTAAATTTATTAACGATTGGAATAAATTCCTTACATATATAGAAAAAAACATAGGAAACATCAAAATTACAGTAGGTACAATATAAAACCTGAGAGGTACTGATTTAGATGGTAATAAGAAACCGCAGAGATATAAGGTTAAAATAGAGCTCAAACCGTGATGGAGGGAAGTCTTTTAATGTAAGTGGTATGTGTTTATTTATGTTATATGTGTGTTGTTTTGTTTGTTTTGTTTTGTTTTTTAATTTGTGGTGAAAATTAATAAAAATTAAAATAATAATAAAAAAATGATGGCTATTGGGAGGAAAGGTGTTTCTTGCTACTGGTGCCCCAGTTTGAGGGTTCTGAATCAGGTCAACCTTTGGAAGCGAGCAGTTCTCTGTACCCACCACTTCTGATTCCTGGGCTCCTCTGCATATGTATACCTGACTTGTCTTGGTTCTTGGGCCTCAGATGAATCCAGTTCACAGTCCTAATTACTCCCATGACATGTAGGTACAGTGGATGCTCAGATTGAGAACATGATCCATGCGGGAGGCATGTTCGCAACCCCCAGCATCCGCAACTTGTAGTGCCGCATCTGTGCATGCGCAGGTTGCGATTTGGTGTTTCTGCGCATGCAGTGTGGAAATAGACTGGGTGCTGGAAGGTTCAGGACCAATAAAGAAAAGTTATCCATGCTCCCACAAGCTCTAGTGATGACCACCAATTTGAATGACATTTTTTTAAAGGATTAGAGAAATTAGTGGATGATAAGGCTATCACTTGTTGCTTGCCATGATGGCAATGCAAACCTTCTATGACCAGAGACAGTATGGTTCTGAATAGTAGCTTCTGGGAATTGCAAATGGATGTCCCACTTGTAGACTTCCCAAAGGGCAACTTGTTGGCCATTGTGAGAACAGGATGTTGGAATAGATGGACCCTTAGCCTGATTCAGCAAGGCTCCTCTTAGGTTTTTTCTTAGTAGTTGATAGCAGATAATCACCTCTCATATTGGAGAGGCTTGGTGGAAGTGTTCAGGCTTACAGCCAATTAACAAAGCCCCTTGGGTCATGATTTTATTTCTGTTTATTAATTATTAGCTTCTTTTTAATAAGAAAAAAACCCAAATGTTATAGCCCATTCTCTCACTGGCAAAGCTCCCAGAACAGCTTGCAAAAATGAAAGAGGACACATTAAAATCAATATGATAAAAATGTGATTACGGAGCAGGGCAGATAAAAAAATATCCAGCAATGAAATTCATTTCAAACTGATGGATAGAGAAGGCCTGAGCAAATAAAGATAGGGTCTTCATATTCTGGAGAAAAGGAAACAAAGATGGTGCCAGATAAGTCTGTCTAGGAAGGGAGTTCTAGAGAGGGTGGGTGGACATACATGGAAATGGCAGGTATTTAACTAGCCGCCTTGTATCTTCTGAAGGCACTCAGAGAAGGACTTCAGAAGATCTTAATACCTGAAAAGGTCAATGTGTGAGGACACTGTCATCTCAGTACTCAAATCTTAAACCATTTGGGGCTTTAAAGATTAAAAGCCTATAGTTTTATTTATGCTCTGAAATGGACTGGGAATTTTTAAAAATGGCAAGATGTTTCATTATGTCCAGCAGACACTCCATGTACCAGTGAATCACAGTGACCACAAGATTTGCCTGGTGTTATCTGCAGTTTTTGGAAGCAGCCCAATTCTGTTTTGTATCTGCTCTATTTTTTCAAATATGATTCTTCTGTCACGTCTGAATCTGATCCATGAAATCCGAAGCTGTGCTCCACTGCTATTGACTAATGGGGAAACCAAAAACAGCTAGAACATTTTTTTTTTTTTCATTTTCACATAAGTGGATCAAATTTCCAATCAAATACCACTTCCATAGGCGGATTTGCATTTCAATTTAAATTATGCATGACATGGAACAAGTGGACAGAGAAGAGTTCTTCTCCCCCTCTCATAAGACTAGAACCTGTGGACAACCAATGAAGCTCAACACTGGAAGATTCAGATCAGATAAAAGAAAATACTTTCCCCCACAGCTCATTGTTAAACTATGGAAGTTGCTCCCTCAGGTAGTAGTGATGGCCACTCACCTGGATGGCCATCTGGAATATTAAAAACACAATAAAACATCAAACATTAAAAACTTCCCTAAACAGTGCTGGCTTCAGATGTCTTCTAAAACCCAGGTAGTTGTTTATTTCTTTGACACCTGACACTACTGAGAAGGCCCTCTGCCTGGTTCCCTGTAACCTGACTTCTCTCAGGGAGGGAACCACCAGAAGGCCCTCTGCACTGGACTTCAGTGTCTGGGCTGGACAATGGGGGTGGAGACGCTCCTTCAGGTATACTGGGACAAGGCTGTTTAGGGCTTTCAACGTCAGCACCAACACTTTGAATTGTGCTTGGAAACATACTGGGTGCCAATGTAGGTCTTCAGGACCGATGTTATATTCATGGAGGATCAGTCTATCAATGGATACTTGTCATGACGACTATGCTCTGCCTTCACAGTTGGAGGCAGCAATGCTTCTGAATACCAGTTGCGGGGAACCACAGCAGTGGAAAGTGCTTCTGTGCTTGAATCTAACTTGTAGATTTCCCACAGACATTTTGCTGACCACAGTGAGAACAGGATGGTGGGCTAGATTGGCCATTGGTCTGATCCAACATGTGCTTCTTGTGTTTGTTTTATGAAAGGTTGGGGGCTGCCTCCATGTGCCTTCTTAACAGCCTGATCTCACTTGGAAACATGAAGGTCTGTCCCCAAATCACCTCAATGCTCCTTGTCATTTGGGGAATGCACAGAGCTAATCCACACTCCGACCACCCACATCAGGAAAAGGAACCACCAGATGTGGCCATGAGACCTCTCCATGTGGATGTGTCCTCTCTTTATCCCATCCCTGTGCTGTGACCAAACTTGACATTTGTTGGAGTCCTACACGTGTGTGCCTTAGTAAGGATATAGACAATTTTGCATGCCCATCGCAAACCTTCAGAGTTCGTGTTCTGGTACATGAAACAGTAATGTATGCTCATAGTTTTCATAGTCTGCATGGCTCACATTTGCAAATCCATAGTGAAATCCAGTTGAAGGCCCCAGCTATTTTCCCACTGAGCATGCTCCACCAGAAAGCCCCACCTTCTGCCCGTATGGTCTGTTGCATTTAATACTTTTGTCCATGACCACTACTGCTCACCTTCCCCATTTTCAGATGTAGGAAGGAAATTGACTTCACTGTAATAGAACCAACACTTTTTGCTTATGAATAATTGAATGCAAATTACACTTCTCTGTTGTACGGACTAATTATAGCCAATTGCAGACTTTTCATTCCCCCTTTCCTCCCCTGTTTTGGAAGGGCTGGCACCAATCACACTCGAAATGCCTTTATTAAAAGAAAGATGGTATTTCCCTGTGATAAACAAAGGGAAGACTTAAATGTGGACCTGCACTCCTTAGGACCAAGACTGTGACTCCCCTCTGCACTTTGCTTAGCCAACTGTCCTCCTCCTCCTCCTCTTCACTAGCAAATTGCCACAATTTCCCAGATCCAAAAACCTGTCTAGGATAGGTGGGATGAAGAAAGGATTTGCATATTGCAATGGCTTTTTCAGGGGCTGCATACATGCCTTTACCACCAGGTCACTTTCACGGACCTTTCCAAATTTCTCCCCTGCCGAATTTCTCTGTAGGCATTTACACTCCATTCTGCCTCCTTGACCTGCATCATGTGAGATGGAAACCACTGCAGTAGCCTATCAAACCCTTTCCCCTTGATATTTTCTTGATGGGAATGCATATTGGATTACCATTGATCTGTTCCATCCCTCCGTGTGTGTTGTCATGGTGCCAGCCAAGTTCTAATTGTTCCTTTGTTAAAGCAAATTGTTGGTTAATAGACCACATTGGGACCTAATGCTTATAACCATTCCACCTTATGAAGGGCCTATTGACAAAGCATTATTCCTGTGGTGAAGCCTAGAGTAACCAAGTGCTTCCTTTCCAAAATCGTTGGCTTTAAAAAAAATGTTGTCTCTCTATTAGCATATGGGCGGAATAGTCTTGGCACAATCTCTTTCACTGGGGAAGGGCTATCACTCAGTAGCACGGCACCTGCTTTGCATGCAAAAACAACCCATGTTCAATCCTCATTGTCTCCAGGTAGGGCTGAGATAGCCTCTGGTTTGATATCTTCAAGAGCTGCTTCCAGCCACCATAGATGAAGACTGAGGGTGGTCAATGTGGTGGTCCCCTCCAGATGTTGCTACACCACAACTCTGATCTGCTCCTGCTAACATGGTCAATGGTGATAGGAGGTCATAGAATCATAGACTTGAAGAGTTGGAAGGGATCCCAAGGGTCATGTAGTCCAACTCCCTGCAAATCAGGAATCTCAGCTAAAGCATCCATGACAGATGGCCATCCAATCTCTGCTTACAAACTCCCAAGGAAGGAGAGTTCACAGCCTCCCAAGGGAGACCTTTCCACTGTCAAACAGCTCTTACTGTCAGAAAGTTCTTTCTGATGTTCAGTCAGAATCTCCTTTCTTATAACTTGAAGCCATTGGTATGGGTCCTATCCTCCAGAGCAGGAGAAAATGAGCTTGTTCCATCTGACAGCCCTTGAAATATCTGAAGATGGCTATCATATCTCCTCCCAGTCTCCTCTTTTCCAGGCTAAACATACCCAACTCCTTCAACCGCTCCTCATAAGGCTCAAGACAGATAAAAGAAAGAACTTCCTCACACAGCGCATAGTTAAAAAATAGAGCTCATTCCCACAGGAGGCAGTGAGGACCACCAACTTTGATGGCTTTGAAAGTGGAGTAGACAAATCCCTGGAAGGGGGTGCTATCAATGGCTACTAGCTCTAGTTATCTCCCGCTTGGACTACTGCAATGCGCTCTACGTGGGGCTACCTTTGAAGGTGACCCGGAAACTGCAACTAATCCAGAATGCGGCAGCTAGACTGGTGATTGGGAGTGGCCGCCGGGACCACATAACACCGGTCCTGAGAGATCTGCATTGGCTCCCAGTATGTTTCCAAGCACAATTCAAAGTGTTGGTGCTGACCTTTAAAGCCCTAAACGGCCTCTGTCCTGTATACCTGAAGGAGCGTCTCTGCCCCCATCGTTCAGCCCGGCCACTGAGATCCAGCACCGAGGGCCTTCTGGCGGTTCCCTCATTGTGAGAAGTGAGGTTACAGGGAACCAGATAGAGGGCCTTCTCAGTAGTGGTGCCCGCCCTGTGGAACGCCCTCCCTTCAGATGTGAGGGAAATAAGCAGCTATCCTATTTTTAAAAGATATCTGAAGGCAGCCCTGTTTAGGGAGGTTTTTAATATGTAACACTGTATTGTTTACAACACTCGATTGGGAGCCGCCCAGAGTGGCTGGGGAAACTCAGTCAGATGGGTGGGGTATAAATAATAATAAATAATAACAACAACAATTATTATTCTATTATGATGGCTATGCTTTGCCTTCATGCTTGGAGACAGCAACGCTTCTGTTTAAGAGTTGTTGGAAACCACACGAGGGGAGATGGCCCTTGTGCTCGATTCCTGCTTGTGAGTTTCCCACAGGGATCTGGTTGACCACTGTGAGAACAGGAAGCTGGAGTGGATTGGCCATTGGCCTGATCCAGAAGGCTCTTTTTACATTCTTAATGCTGAGCTAGATGGACCAGTGGTCTGACTTGGCATCAGGCATCTTCCAATATTCCTATTTGCAGTCTCTGAAAAGGAACAAGCCAGCTGCGATGGAGACCTATTGCCAAACAGTGACAAGACAAGATTAAGGAAAGTGGGAGGAAGGAGGGAAGAGAGTTGGCCTCCATGCTATGCAGGTTATTGAATGATTGATTTAAAAAGAAGGGGGTGTTCCAGGAGAAGAAAAGGAGCTCGGCTATGGCATTTGCACAAGGTGGGCGGGGGAAGGAGAGCTTTCGAACGAAAAGGTGAAGGTTAGGTTTGCAGAATGACACACGCTGAGCGCTGCTGTAAATACCACTCTTAAAGAGGCATCGCTCTGCTACCAGAAGCCGTATACTACTGCCATGCTGGCAGGGAATTTGAGCATCTGAAAGCAGACCCTGCAGAGAAAGGAGGCCATTCCATAAAGCAAATATGTCCCTTACAGAAAGAGTTAGGCAGGCTCATTTCAGAGGGACGAGCAAAGATCTGACTGCTGGGGAGTTGCAATTACATCTAGCTATGACAGCCTTTGGGTCGTGGGTGGTGCTGTGGGTTAAACCACAGAGCCTAGGACTTGCCGATCGGAAGGTCGGCAGTTCGAATCCCCGTGACGAGGTGAGCTCCCGTTGCTCGGTCCCTGCTCCTGCCAACCTAGCAGTTCAAAAGCATGTCAAAGTGCAAGTAGATAAATAGGTACCACTCCGACAGGAAGGTAAACGGCATTTCCGTGCACTGCTCTGGTTTGCCAGAAGTGGCTTAGTCATGCTGGCCACATGACCCAGAAGCTCTATGCTGGCTTCCTCGGCCAATAAAGCGAGATGAGCACCGCAACCCCAGAGTCAGTCACGACTGGACCTAATGGTCAGGGGTCCCTTTACCTTTATGACAGCCTTTGCCAACCTGCTGCCCTCCAGACATGGTCACAGTCCAACTCCCATCAGCTTCAGCTGATGTAGCCAAAAGCCCAGGGTGATGGGATGTAGAGCCCAGCAATACCTGGAGGGCACCACTCTGGGCACCCCTGTTTAGATAAATGCCAGAATTACACTGTGGGTAAAGATCAGCCACAGTGGGTAAAATGTCTTGGGATCCACTTCCCTTGCCATTGAGGGATGCTGATGAACTTCAGGAAAAGACTTTGAAAGCCAGTGGTCTAGAAATATCCTTTGATGACCAGCACGGATTGGCAACCAAACACTGTTGTATATAAGATGGTTATCACTTCACTAGATTTGCAACAGCAGCATTTCTGTTACTGTGTTTCTCTTAAACAGAGTGCACAGGTAGACACATAAGGGGCTCTAGCTCCCTCTTAATGGGTAAGATACAGCAGTTAAGAGAGGTGGCTTTGAGCTAGAAAACTACAGGGGGATTAAGCAGCCTCTTCCCCACTTGCCTGCTTTCTGCTCCATTTCAGTTTGGGTTGGGTGACTCTGTCAGTTTCGCTGTTTCAAATTTTCAGTTCATTTCTCCACATTTCCACATTAGTTAGATATCTTTCTTTCTTTTTAAGTCCTCTTTAAAATTCATAAACATTTTGGTCTGAATTTCTCCCAATGTTACAAATTCCTATTGCAAAATTTTGCCTAATACAATGCAATCCCCCCCAGAGATTTTCAACAATACATGAAAAGTTATACACACTTTATCTAGCACTGCTTGCTGTTATGCACACTTGCCTTTGTAGACACTACTTGCTTGGGCAACTGCACTGCAAAATTCAGAGAAGCGCAAAATTTGAAAGAAGGCTGCGTTTCATTTCATAGATTGTTTCAGGAATGCAAATTAGGTGGGTTTCTCTTTAAATGTGAACCAAACTGAATTTATCCCCCAAAACCAATAACGACATGAAGGGAAGGGAATGCAGAATCTGGAGGAGTATGTAGTTTGATCCTCAGTCCTGACCCACAATGGGCCAGTGACAGCATGCTAGCAGGAAAAGGTGTCTATTCCATAGGCCTCTTTTGCACAGGAGAAGGAAAGCAAAGTTTCTCTTCATTTGGAGCCCAGCCCAAACACAGTCTATTATGTCACTTCTCACACCAGGGTTGCTGTTGGGCAAAGTGGAGGAACATGAATGTCACTCATGTATTATAGCAACAAGGTTTGTGTGGTTGGGTGTTGGGAAGTCAAGATTGTTCTGCCTCCCTGACTGGAGAGAGAAGGGGGGAACCACTTAATTAAAATGTCAGTAGCTCAGATCCCCTAAAGGAGAAGGAGAGCTAAGTTTGATGACCAAGCCTGGATAATGATACTAACTCTACCTTTGGTGAACATTACTCATTCTGTTCAGGGCCTGGCAAGGCTTCCTTGGCTCAGCGTGGACCTGCATATACACACTTGATGCCAAATGTGCGGCATCTCAGGCAGAATCGTAAAAAAAAACTGGAGTGCAAAAGAAGAATAGAAAGAAATCGTAAACAACAACAATGTGGTTCTAACTCTAGTGAGAATAGAATTGTACAGTTGGACCCTCCCACAGATACTGCAAAAGTTTTAAGGCATGGGCCCAGAGACAGAGATTTGCATACAATTTGCATATGCTAATGTAGATGCAAATTTATAAATCAAATGGCACAGCTCATATTCATCTTCCAATGGCTCCAGATCAGCTCAACTCCCCTTTTACTCTCCCCCAGTTCATTATACCACCCTAAACTAAATAAAGCCACCCTAAACTAATTTATTTCTCCAAATTGATACCTTAACCAGGAACTCAGACCACACACAATCTCCTGAATTCATTACCCATCTAGAATCACTTTGTATACTTAGAAAAAGATATGTGCCCCATGGCCCCATCCAGGAATATAGGAAGCTCCCTTGTGCTGTGTTGAACCAATGCCCATCTAGCTTAGTACTGTCTGCATGTATCGGCCACAGCTCTCCAGGATTTAAGACACAGTTCTCCCTCCCAGCCTTACCTAGAAAGGCTCAGGAATTAACCTGAGACCTTCTGCATCGAAAGCAATTGCTCTACAACAGAGCTATGGCCCTTCCCACTAGGAAATGCCCTGATGCTTTCCATGTGGTGTCCATTTAACAATTACCAGAGCAGCATAGCTGGGTACTATGAGCAGTAGTGCTCATACATCAGGCAGCTGTGATCACCCACAGGTTAGGATTCCGCTTTTGCCTCTCACCCCATGATACCTGACACCTTCATTTTTATGGTGTGGCAGAGCGAATGTTTAATCTTAATACGGCGGTGCCTCTTTTGCCAAATGGGAGGCTGAATCACAGTTATTTGGAGCAATGAATAGTTGAGGAACTTGCCAGAGTGACTCAGCAGGGTACAGTATCCATCACTGGCAAACCACTTTGACAGACTCTCTGCATTTCAAGGCACCATGGCTCTGAAGCACAGCAGAAGTATTGCAAACTGAAGCCACATTTGAAACCTGCTCAAAAATGTTTTAAGTGCTATGGCTTCCCCTCACCACCACCTCATTAAGTTCATTGCAGGATTTTTGTTTTGGGGAAGGGGCTCGGATTTATTTATTTAGAATATCGCTCACCCCTTGTCAGAACTGCACATAATGGCATTCCTGGATGGGAGCAGCGAATCAGGTCTGGAGAAGCCCAGGATAACAAAAACACAAGAATGCAACAGTGTGGAAATGGCGTCAGCTGGATTCTCCATTTGAAAAGTGACTGAAGAAAGGCAATTGCAGAGAAAGGGGTGTGGTGTAGTGATTAGAGCAGGCATAGGCAAACTTGGCCCTCCAGATGTTTTGAGACTACAGTTTCCACCATCCCTGACCACTGGTCCTGTTAGCTAGAGATGATGGGAGTTGTAGTCCTAAAACATCTGGAGGGTCGAGTTTGCCTATGCCTGCTCCAGATGTTCTGGCTTACAACTCCCATCATAAATATTGAATTCCTCAAGCAATGCCTATATACAGTGTGTTGTATTTGATGGGGAAATATTGTCTGGAAAAAGCGAGGTCTAGAAGGTGAAGTGAGTGTCAGCAGCCTTTGGCAAAAACAGAGGCTGTTGGCGCTACTTCCTTCATCCCAGGATAAATAATTCTATAAACAGCAGCAGGACTGTTGTTTCTGACGGGTGAATTCACTGTGACCTATAACTGATCTAAGAGTTTTGCTACATAGGATGTAGCAGAAACTGCCAGGATTTTCTAGCTTTCTAGTCATGCACACTTTGCAGCTGAAAATGCAATCTGTATTATGAAGCAGAGAGAGAATCCTAATAATAATAATAATAATAATAATAATAATAATAATAATAATTTATTATTTGTACCCCACCCATCTGGCTGGGTTTTCCCAACCACTCTGGGCGACTTCCAATAAAGATTAAAAATACATTAAAATGTCACACATTAAAAACTTCCCTAAACAGGGCTGCCTTCAGATGTCTTCTAAATGTCAGGTATCTGTTTATATCTTTGACATCCAATGGGAGGGCGTTTCACAGGATGGGTGCCACTACCGAGAAGGCCCTCTGCCTGGTTCCCTGTAACTTTACTTCTCACAGTGAGGGAACCACCAGAAGGCCCTTGCTGTTGGACCTCAGTGTCCGGGCAGAACGATGGGGGTGAAGACGCTCCTTCAGGTATATTGGACCGAGGCTCCCTCCTTGAATTATTGTTATTGTTATTGTTATTGTTATTGTTATTGTTATTGTTATGCATTTATATCCTACCCTTCCTCCCAAAGGAGCCCAGGGTGTCATACTAAAGTAGTATAACAATATAAAATACAATATGCATTTTAAATTAATTTCTAAGGCTCTTCCCATTTTTCAAACAGTCTCATAAGAAAGTAACACAATTTCCTTCCAAATTAATTGAGTTACATTTGGAATTCCAATGTTTAGTTCCATTTCCCTGCAAAAAATGTTTTCCTTCTGCCTCCAATGCAGAAAATCTCATGCTGTGAATTCTGTGCTGCTTCCAATAGATTCCATGCCAATTCCAGATGTTGGGATTCCTTGCTGATGCAGCCAGGGGTTTGCTATCTCAGAAGCATGTTGAATTAACAGTATTGTATTTGTTGTGGGATAACCAACCTCACATAACCAACATGCTTAAATCTAATTAATGCATGAAGGGGTTAATACCACAGGGTAATCTGTCCTCCCAGACTTGGCCTAAGTCCACTTCCCCTCACCTTGGGAGGAACTCGGTAATCAAGTTTTTGTTCCTTCCCTGGTCGACCTGTGAAACTCAACATGTGAAGAGGTTTGCTCAAACTGCATGTCTCTCATCCATCGTTTTTGAGTTCCTATACCAATGATTTAGGAACTTTAACCACTTTGGAACTAAACTAAATTTTACTTCATGTGCAACCTTTCGGACTGATTGGAAAGCACATGGGCCTGACCTTTGGAGAGTTTGTAAGTCAACCATTTTTTAACTTACTAAATGGGTCTTTCCTATGCTGGGGGAAAAGGGGACTATTTTAGAACTCACTTGGTATGACATATTTTAAAGGTCGAACAGCCTACACTTGCATGCTTTACTTTGCTGCATATTTTGTGATTTCAAATCTCTGATGGGGTTGTCTCACCAAAGAGTACATCTTAGGCATAAATCTACAAAGTAAGAAGCAATGCCAGCAGTAGATCTAAAATGGATATTTCATGTAAAAATTAGTTGAGATGGTTTGTGTGGAGATGAGATACCACCACCTCAGTGATTGTGATAGACATGAGGCAGTGATGGCTGCCAACTTGGATGGCTTTGAATTTAGGCAATTTATGGAGAAGAGGGGTATTGATGGCCACTAGCCATGATGGCTAGGCTCTGCCTCCACAGTTGGGAAGAGCAATGCTTCTGAATACCAGTTGCTGGAGACTCCAGGATGAGAGAGGACTCTTGTGGCCAAAACAAATTTAATGGAGTCTCTTCCTTTAAATTTCTAGGAGTTTATCTCAGTGAAGACCTTACCTGGAAAATCAATACAAGCCAGGTGGTTAAGAAAGGCCAACAGAGACTCCATTTCCTCAGAGTATTGCGGAAGAACGATGTGAATCAACATTTGATGATCTCCTTCTACTGGTCCACAATAGAAAGTGTCCTTTCATACTGCATCACAGTGTGGTACACTGGTTTGACATCACCTGATAGGAAGTGCCTACAGAGGGTGGTGAATACAGCACAAGATATTATGGGCTGTCCCGTGAATCTGCTGAATGAAATAGCGGAAGAACGTTGCCTCAGGAGAGTGAGGAAAATTTTCAGGGAAGATTCACACCCTGGCCGGCACTTTCTTGATTTCCTGCCCTCAGGCAGAAGATATAGAAGCACGATTAGTCACGCCAACAGGGTAAAGAACAGCTTCTATCTGTGGGCTGTTAGGCTTGCTGAATGAAAAGATAACAACAGGGCAACTGACTTTCGGGTTTGGTGGGTGCGAGTCAGTAAACGAGGGGAATTAAGACTAAGAGAGCTGAGTGAGGGGTGCTCGTGAAATCTCACTGTATACAAGTTGTACAAGGGACAATAAAGTATTTCAAAACCTGTTTGTGGGTTTCCCAAGAGAGGCATCTGATTGGCCACTGTGTGAGAACAGGCTCCTGGACCAAATGGGTCATTGGCCTGAGCCAACAAGATCTTCTTAATTTAACAATGACAAGATAGCATCACCATTATTTCCAAAAGTCTATCCACAGCCTCATCCTCTGGCAAGTTGCTGGATTGCTTGCAAAACCAACATATTGAAATTTGACAGAGATACAATTTCCCCAGAGCTCTGTATAAATCTGGTAAGCCAGCAATCTTCACCCCGCGGTCATTAATTCATGCAAGTTTCAGGTGGACGTTTAAAGGCTGCAATTCCCTTCTCTTCTGTTCACCTCTTGCGGATAATTTGAAAGATGAAGCATCTTAGTTTTGTGCTTCCAGGCAAAGCTTGGCTTTGTAAGAACTCTTCCCCTTCCCCTCTTCTTCCTCCCCCACCGCTGCTTGTTCTTCTCCACTTTGAAGAATGAGTCAATAATTAACCGAATCAACATCTCCTCCTCTGATCCCCTCCTCCCCCTTCTCCATTCCCCTCATTCACCCTTAACACAAGACTGCACTGTTTCTGGGCCTCAAATGGACCCTGAGCTATTGAAGCCACTTGTTCCTGCCTGAATGGAACTGACAGAGATCTTTTTGTACCCAAGCAACCGTGACTGAATTGCAAGCCCATTTGGGAGGTGACGAGTCAGTGTATGTGTTTGTATGCTGGCGAGAGTGAATGGTGTTACTGGGTCACCCTTCTGGAAAGGTCAGCTGGGAGGAAATTTCAAGGAGGCTCGAAGGGCATGGAAAATAGCCTTCTTGGCCCTGTTGAATAATTATGATTTGTTGGTGCAGTACTTCTAATTGAGCAAAGGTCTCGTGTTCTCCCAAGTCTTACATACTCCACAGCTAGGGTACCAATGCTCCTGAATACCAGTTGCTGGAAATCCTGCAAGCTTTTCTTATGTTCCAATATGTTCAGAGGGGTAGTGGCTCCATGGGGGAGCACAAGATTGTACTGTGGAGTGTGGTTTGGGAGCTGCGCGGTCAGGGGAAAAACAATGCTGTCCAGGGTTGTAAAGACTGCGGAGAGAATAATTGGGTGCACTCTTCCCACCTTGGATCAAATCTATGCTTCCAGGTGACATAAAAAAGCTGCAGAGATAGCGCAGGACAGTGTGCGCCCAGGAAATGATCTCTTTCAGCTTCTGCCTTCTGGAAGAAGGTACAGGTTTATAAAGACTAGGACTAGCCACCTGAGAAACAGTTTCTATCCAAATGTGATTTTGGTTTTAAACGCAGTGTAAGGAGTCTCTATATTGCATTTAAAAATGGGGTATCAGAGTTTTTAGGGGGCTAACCAGGTTGGGATAGCTGGGATAGGAGGCTTGTTGGGTTGTGAATGTTTTATGTAGATTTTTCAATTTCGTTGTTCTGTATGGGGCAATGACAATAAGGATTATTGTATCGTACCGTACAGAATCTCCACTTAAAGGGACCTGAGAGTGGAGAGCTAGGCAACACCAAAGGGAACCAGTGCTAGATAGAGGATGCCATGCTTGGCTAGATGAACCGATGGTCAAACTGAGGATAAAGTTGGTTCAGTTGACCATGATAATTACTGTAAAGAGTGCCGTCTGTTGGGCTTAGGTTGACGAGGTCTGCTGTATTCAAATCTCTGTATAATAGTAAATCCATAGGAAGAGCGATAGCATTTTTATGCACACCACCTCAGCATATGCAATTTTGTACCCATTACTTCACTGGATAAGTTCACTGCAAAATTCAAAGAAGTGCAAATTTCAAAGAGCAACTTTGTTTCAGTTCGTGTATTGTTTCTGAAGCTGCAAATCAGGTGGGTTGGCCTTTAAATGTAAACTGAACAGAATTTCTTCCCCATCCCTACATCAGATCCAGTCTTCCTTCCTTAGAACTGGGCTGTGTTTTTTTAATAGTTATTTCACGGGCTAAAGAACAGCCTGCTACTTGATTTAAATAGCACTGAGTCCATAGCTCGGTTCCTCCACTTTCAGTTTTGAGAATCTGAATCTGGATTGGATTGCTTTGTGTGTGTGTGTTTCTTTGTGTTAACTCTGAAGTGCTGGTCACTAAACCTTTGATGCTGGTGCTGTGGAAACTGAGACATTCCCCCATCCCCATCAGCCTTGCTGACTTGCATCTGGGCTTGGCGGGGTTCTGTTGCCATGACAGCCCTTTGACATCATTCGGAGCATCAGCAAATGCTCTTGGCCAATAAGGCCCCAAAGTCTGCATCTTTCTCTCCCTATCAGTCTCCGGGCTGAATTTATAACAATGTTTTCCTTGGTCCACTCTGCAGATCACAGAATAAATTCAAGCTGGGTGAAGGGGAGGGGTTTTCTCTCTGTGAGCGCCCCCCCTCTCTCCCTGAAAGGTCACTTACTGCAGATTGTACCCTCAGGTGGTTAATTCATCATGCCCATTAAAGAAGCCTAGCAAAAGGCAGCCCTCACTGCAAAAATATTTGACTTCAGCCCTGTCTGGAGGGACTTTCACACCCGCAGACGCAGACAGGGCGACATCCATTTGCACCACTCGCAGGCACATATTCAGATGGCCTTCTTGCCATGTGCAAACCAGTTAGCTGTAGCAATTGCTGTCGGGGTCAAGGAACGAGGCCTTCAGCAAGAAACGTGCTTTGCATGGGCCTCTGGGCAGAGTCTGTACCATCTAATCACTGCAGTCTCACACAGAGACTAGGGAGAACCAAGATTGAATCCCCACTCAGCCATGAAGCACACCAGGTGACCTTGTGTGGTGAACACAAGCCCAGAGCTGGAGCAAAGCTCGTGGGAGTTTGTGAGACCAAACCCTCCAAGTATCCCTATTTTCTGGGGGTGTCCCTGATTTAGAGAAGCTGTCTTGGTTTCTGATTTGAATGTCCCACTTTTCTCGGTGGAAGAAGATTGGAAAAAAATTAAAGTTTATCTTCAAAAATTTTGCAAAATTAAGGATTGTTAGAAAGATGTTGGGAAAAGGAAACTATGTGGTTTTAGTAGAAATGACATAAAGGATTAAGTAAAAATGAGTTGGTGAAAGAGAGAATGTAAAATTATAGTATATTAAGACAAATTACTAAGATAAAAATAAGATTGGAAGGATTTGCTGAAATAACAAATTGAATTAGAATACAAAAATGGGAGGTGTGAGGAGGTCAAGGAAATAAGTGAATGTAAGCAAGTGATGTACAGGTTTGATTTGTTTTTTATCTTTTTTCTTCTGTTTTCTGGCTTTTGATGAATTTTTATATATATATGTGTTGTTTCTTCTTTTTTATCATTGATTGTTATTATTTTCTTTTTTTCTGTAATCTTTAAAACCTTAATAAAATTTTAATTTTTAAAAAAATGAACGTCCCACTTTTCCTCAGGATATCCCTATTTCATTGGAGAAATGGTGCAGGGTGTGGAATTATCTGACCCCTGAGCTCCAAGTTTTTTTTAAAAAAATGTTGAATGCTTTATTATGTGTTTATATACCGTATTGGCCTGAATATAAGCCACACCTTTAAAATTCGGGGGGGGGGGGAGAGAGAGAAAGACAATACCCGAATATAAGCCCCTCCCTTAAAAGTCTGCAGGCATTAACACCCGTAAATGGCAAATGTTCCATTTTATCGTATGTCTGTTTCAGCAGCGATATCATAAACACCTATTTTTGTAAAGTCACGAATTCAGGCCAATACAGTATGTTGGAAGCTGCCCAGAGTGGCTGGAGCAACCCAGTCAGATGGGTGGGATATGAATTTTAGTAGTGGTGGTGTTGGTGGTGGTGATAGTAGTAGTAGTAATAATAATAATAATAGTTAATAGCTTCAAAGCTGGAGCTATCCAGTTCCAACACCACCCATTTCAACTCATTCACACATCTCTAGAAGGTAAAGCTAAAGGACCTTTGGATGGTTAAGTCCAGTCAAAGGCAACTATGGGGTTGTGGTGCTCATCTCACTTTTCAGGCCAAGGGAGCCAGCGTTTGTCCACAGACAGCTTTCCAAGTCATGTGGCCAGCAGGACTAAACCGCTTCTGGTGCAACGGGACACCGTGACGGAAGCCAGAGCACACAGAAATGCCTGTTACCTTCCTGTCACAGTGCGAACAATTTATCTGTTCTCACTGGTGTGTTTTCAAACTGCTAGGTTTGCAGGAGCTGGGATAGAGCAACGGGAGTTCACCCCACCGCGCTGATTCGAACTGCTGACCTACCGATTGGCAAGCCTAAGAGGCTCAGTGGTTTAGACCACAGTGCCACCTGTGTCCTTACACTCATCTCTAGCATTGCTTAAAAGGGAAAATAAAACACAGAGAGGTCCCATTGGTTAAGGGGAGACAAGTTCTAGCAGCTGGTATTCAGATGTATTGCTGCCTCCAGCAGAGGATCTCACTTCTCGCAGAGAGGGAACCACCAGAAGGACCTCGGCACTGGACCTCAGTGTCCGGGCTGGATGATGGGGGTGGAGACGCTCCTTCAGGTATACTGGGACGAGGCCGTTTAGGGCTTTAAAAGTCAGCACCAACACTCCACAACCTTTCCAACCTTTTTGAGTCCATGGCTCCCTTGACCAACTATGTTCCTTCTGTGGCACCTCTGTGGGGCTCAGGAACCCAGTTGTGTTGTCCCATGCCTGCAGAGCTGGCAGCCTCTCACCCTTTTTCAAACACCTTCCCTTGTGGAAGGTTCCCTCAGCCTCCTCTCCCCTCTCCTTGGGATTCCTCTGGGCAGCCATGTTCATTCTCACACTGCCCCACAGGGGCTTGGCAAGCACCCAAAAATCTCTTGTCCTAACTCCTGTTCACTGATGGGACAGCTCCCCTGCTGTTTCACCAAGCTTGTTCTGGAAGCAACTCTGCCTCTGTTGGACAACCATTCTGTCTTGTCTGCAAGACTTAAGTCACACACCTCTAGGGTTGGTAGGAATGTCCTGCTTTGGCAAAGTGTCTATTGAGTTTTGAGGGATGCAAAGAACGGCAATCAGTTTCTTAGCCATCTCCGCATCCGCAGGCATAAGCTCTGATGATGACTGACATCATTCAAACTTGACTTCTCATCTGCCCATGATATTATTTTTCCAAGCAAGCAGATTTCTCTCCTTGGCTGAGGTCCTAGAGATTTCAATCTGAAGCGGAAGCCGGGGGATGGGTATGTGTGTGTGGATTCTTCTCATTTGACTCCCTTCTTGGCATAAGATTTTATCTCAGTTGGTGACATAAATTTGACGCCACATTATAGACACCTGATACTGGATACATCTGCTGTCCTGCACTTCTAGGGAGGAGAGGAAAGTAGCAGCAATAAATTATGGAGAAACCTCAAGCGATAAAACTGATCAAGTGGTTTTGCCTGTGCTCTGCTGCTTTGTTCGTTTATAAGGATACTTTTCAGGCATTCCTTCAAGGTTTTGAGGTGAGGTGGTTGTTGTTGATGAGGTTTTCTCCCCCTCCCTTGCATTTTTAATCTACTACAGTTTAAGAGGAAATTGCACATTTAAACCCATTTCGTTCCATTGGATAGGTCCCTTTGAGCTAAATTGGCTTAAATCACAGCTTAATTTGCACCAGCAAATGCAACCTTGGAATCTATTTTCAATGCCAGCACTGAGCTCTGGGACATATAATCTATCTATCTATATATACAGAGACCATTTTCTAACAGTCTCTCTCTCTTTGCCACACTCTTTAAAGCCTGAATTTCTATGACACATGCCAGCTGAATTCAGCATGATGTTATGCAGTGAAAAGGCTGTGGCTATGCAAACAAAGGCTATAGTCTCACGGATTCCTCTAGTATTTTATGGATCAGAAAGAGTTCCAATCTCAGACTGAGTCAAAGTCAAGGCTTTGATTGCAGCACCCATTTTGTCCGCTGGGAAAAATAATCAGACCTCCTATCACCCAATCTTCTAATGCCATTGTATCTAGGGAAAATTTGAAATATATTGGGGTGAAGCAGGTAAAAAAGCCAATGCAAAGTCTCCCTCATTTCCTCCAGAAGGAAAAAAAAAACCCTTTGTGTATCACTGCTCACATCATCTTCTTTTCCTGAAGAGAGCTATAGGACTCCGCTATTCCCAGAAATTTGGGGGGTCGTTCGTTATGACTCGCCTGTGGTGAAGGAAAGGTACTCTGTACATGGTTAAAAACAGGCATAGGCAAACTCGGCCCTCCAGCTGTTTTGGGACTACAACTCCCATCATGCCTGACCACTGGTCCTGCTAGCTAGGGATGATGGGAGTTGTACTCCCAAAACTGCTGGAGGGCTGAGTTTGCCTATGCCTGGTTAAAAGGGTTTGTGTCTTTATTGCTACCATCAGACGTTCTGTAATTGTGCCTTGGCACTGACTAGAGGAATCTGGAGTTAAAGCCTGGCGTAGATTGCGCCTTTGTCAAATCAATATGAGAAACTTAAAACATTCGTATGGATTTTCAGGCAGGTAATAAATTGATGGGATGGAAAGAGAATAACCAAAACATACCCTAAATGGGCTCAGTCCAGTATATCTGAAGGATTGTCTCCACCCCCATTGTTCTGCCTGGACACTGAGGTCCAGCACCGAGGGCCTTCTGGCAGTTCCCACACTGCGAGAAGCCAAGTTACAGGGAACCAGGCAGAGGACCTTCTTGGTAGTGGCTCCTGCCCTGTGGAACGCCCTCCCACCAGATGTCAAAGAGAACAACAACTACCAGACTTTTAGAAGACATCTGAAGGCAGCCCTGTTTAGGGAAGCTTTTAATGTTTGATGCATTACTGTATTTTAATATTTTGTTGGAAGCCGCCCAGAGTGGCTGGGTAAGCCCAGCCAGATGGGCAGGGTAATAATAATAATAATAATAATAATAATAATAATAATAATAATTCCCTGTAAATCTGCTTATGTCCAAATACAGTCATACCTTGGTTGACAAACGCCTTGCAAGTCAAACATTTTGGCTTCCGAACACCGCAAACCCAGAAGTGAGTGGTCCAGTTTGCAAACGTTCTTTGGAACCCGAATGTCTGACATGGCTTCCATGGCTTCCGATTGGCTGCAGGAGCTTCCTGCAGCCAATCAGGAGCCGTGCACACCTTGGTTTCCAAACGTTTTGGAAGTTGAATGGACCTCCGGAATGGATTCCATTCGACTTCCGAGGTGCCACTGTAGGACTCCAGTTAAAATTGGGCTAAAAATGGAGTAGCCGAAAGGTTTATTTCTGTTGGTTTTTTTAAACTATCCAAGAACAACTGCACAAATGGAAAGAACGAACTGAAAAATCACGCAGCAACCCAGAGGGGTCAAACCAGGGCATTGTTCGTAGTCATGATTAAATAGACTGATAAGTGAATAAGTAATAACCTAATCTCGCAAGGGACTCAGAGGAGCCGGCATGAATTCCTGTGGCTGGCAGAATTTTGTGTGTATGTGACCATATGACCTCTGGCTTTCATTATATCTGCTCCTATTAGGCAGGGTCTTCCCCCCCCATCAGTGCCTTAGTGAAAAATCAATGCAGCCTTTCTGTAGGGGAGAGGAGGAGAAGTTGGTGGAGGAGGAAGATGTGTCTTCCCTATATGATCAGGCAATTCTTGCTTCTTCATTTAGTGAAGCTCAAGGGACTTTTTCAACCTAAATTCCCCAAGCTTGCTTCCAGAGGTGATGCTTGGTACTTAGAGAGAAAAGCCCACAACACAAATCTGCATAATCATTGTATATGCTATTGTATAGATGCCTTATACCCCATAGATTAACTTTTTTAAAAAGAAAGAGAGAGGAACAGGAGTTTAGGGTGTTGTAAACAAAATCTGCCCCTTTTCCCTTATGGGGTATCCAAGAGCCCATATAGAGTCCTTACATGGGTTCCCTGTTGGTAGGATAAAATAACAGAGGCCAACCAGAGAATATTGAGAAGCAAAGCAGCTAGTAAGCCTGATCTTTATTAAACTGTTGCAGCAGGGTGCTCCCCTCACACACAGGAGACAGGAGGGGGGCCTCGAACAATGTTGCGCAAGACCTTATATATCCATTTTTTAAATTCCCTGCCATGGAGCTCCAGGCCACCCCTACATATATCATAGCTACATCACAGAAGGGGTGTAGCCCAAGACCACCCCCCACAAACATTATACCTACATCACAGAAAAGGCGGTCTACAACAGAAATTTGAATGTTCTTGTTTTTCCTGTCTGCCAGGTTATCTGATAATGCCTTATCTGATTGCCTTTTCCAGTAGTCTGGCCATTCCTTTGAGATGGTAATTACTTAATTCCTGAGATAATAGGAAGGTTTTTTCACACCCACCCACCCTTGCAGAGAAACATTTGGTCAGGTTGGGAGTTAAAATGGTTTCAGGACTGTCTTCCTGTGCTGCTTCAGACATGACCTTTAAATGCCCCTCCTTGTCAGCACTTGCGGATGCTGTCTTATAAAACCCAATGAATGCTCCCCATCCCACCCCCAAGGCTTAATTCAAGGATGACTAGAAGCTGCACCCTGACCTCCTGGCTTTTGAGATATTGGAAGTGCAAATCCTGGAGGTGGGTGGGCTTACAAATACCTCCCCCTGTACCAGTGGCATAGCGTGGGTTGTCAGCACCCGGGGCAAGGCAAGTAATTTGCGCCCCCTAACCCCTAACCTGCCGCCGCTGCCAGCTTCTTCTTGCTGCTGCCTGGTCTGGTCTGGTGTGGCTCTCTCCCGCGCTCAGTGCTGCGCTGGGCGGCCGCTGCACTGTCCCTCCCCCAGATAGTCCCTCGCTCCCTCTCCGCACCGCACGCCTGGCACCCACCCCCTCCACAGTGGGCTGCGACCCGGCGGCTCAGATCGGATTCGCACAGCCAGCACTGCAGTGAGAGAGAGTGAGTGAGCCAGGTAGGGGCAGAGAGCTGCGAGTGTGAGCGCCCCCCCCAGATGTTGCGCCCGGTGCAGCCAGCCCCCCTGCACCCCCACGCTACGCCACTGCCCTGTACCTCATTGCAATATCCATTCTGCTCAATACCCATTCTGCTCAATATACAGTCATACGTCGGGTTACAGACACTTAAGTTTGCGTTTTTTCGGGTTGCGGACCGCAAAAACCCAGAAATACCAGAACAGGTTACTTCTGGGTTTCGGCAATCACACTTTTGCGCATGTGCAGAAGTGCTGAATCACAACCCGTGCATGCGCAGGTGTGCTGCTGCGGGTTGCGGACGGTGCGGGTTGTGGATATGCATCCCGCACAGATCACATTTGCAAACTGAGCGTCCACTGTACTACAACATAGCTGCAATATCCTGCCATGCCCCCTAGGCTCGGCACCCAGGGCAGTGGAATCAGTCACACTGCCCTAAATCTGTCTCTGCTCTCAGCAGCTAGCCGGGCACATTGGCAATGGCTGTGAAGTTCCTGCCTGGTTTGCCATCTCCTCTGCTTCTGCCGGGGCAGATTTGGGTTTTTCAGATTTCAGCAGCACCTTGTGTGAGGCCAAAATTGGTTATCACCCCACCACTTCTCACCTTCCATTCTGCTCAATTTGCTGCATCATAGTTGCAATGCCCTATGGCAGGCATTCCCAAACTCAGCCCTCCAGCTGTTTTGGGACTACAGTTCCCATCATCCCTGACCACTGGTCCTGTTAGCTAGGGATGATGGGAGTTGTAGTCCCAAAACAGCAGGAGGGCTGAGTTTGGGGATGCCTGCCCTTTGACATCCCCCTAGGCTCAGCACCCGGTCACACTGCCCAGTCACCTCTGCTCTTGTGGTCCTAGGAGAGATGGAAGGGCACCTGTTTAAGAGCTGGCCAGGAACCTAAGAGGCAAGGATGTCCAGATATCAACCTATCAATCACATTCATCTCCCACCTTTCCTCCAAAGAGCTGAAGGTGGTGTAAATGGTTCTCCTCCCACATCATTTAATCCTCACAACAACTCTGTGAGGGAGGTTAGGCTGTGGGACTGTGACTGGCCCAAGGTCACCCAGTGAGTTTCCTGCCAATGCAGGAACTTGGACCCAGGTCTTCCAAGTCCTAGCCCAAACCTCCAGCCATTACACTACTCTGGCTATTAAAAATGTTCAGTAATATCCAAGGCAACACAATGACCAAGTACAACAATACAATATCAATATAAACTCTGACCACTTCGGCAGCGTTGGACATCCTAAAACAAAGCTTTACGGCTTGTTTTCACCAGATAAGAATCTGACCCATTGCTTCTTTCAGAGACTTGGATAGTCTACAAAGACTTTCAGAGACTTAAAAGACTTGTGTTTATTTGGTTCTATGTTTTCAAGAGAATCCACCAAGAGTTCACATTTTGTGACTTTCAGAGATTTATAAGATTTCGTACATGATTATATAAAGAGTTTATATTGATATTGTATTGTTGTACTTGGTCATCGTGTTGCCTTGGATATTACTTATAATTGTTTGCAACACAGGGGTTCAATTGTTTGGTTACTTATTAAAAATGTTCCACTGCCCCGTGTGAGGCTCAATCTCACAACCTTCAGATTATGAGGCTGATGCGTTCCCTCCTGCACTAACAAGGATGATGGCTCCTTGAGGATCTCTGGCATTGCAGAGATCTGCTGGAAGGTCTTGCTTCCTTGCTTCTCAGCTGAGACTCTGAGGCCTGGGCAGGTCTGAATGCTGACAAAGTGTAGTTTTCTGGGGTCCCTGGAGGTAAAATAATGGCAGCCCTCCAGCACACACACAGAGAGAAAGATGTAGATGGTATTTGGAGTGGATCCACGCCTAAAGGACAGCAAAGCAGAAGGGGTGGAGAAAGGAATTTAAAAGGATAGGGCTATTGAGATGCCCTGGTGTTGATGTGAATAAAATTGGGCGCATGTGTAATGATATTAAATCAATTGCAGTAATTGTGTAGGTACGTATAATAGGTGAATTAAGGTGTGTGTTAGGGGGAGAAAGAGCATGCTTGGAATGTTGGAAGTTAATAGTGATTGGATAAGAATTTGAAGGGGAGTTTGAATGCTGATGGGGGACAGTTTAGATCTGTGGCTCCCAAACTTTTGGTAGTCATTATTGTTCTTTATTGAATTTATATACCACCCTATACCTGGAGGTCTCAGGGCCGTTCGCAGAAAAGATCAACATAAAAACCACAATATCAGCCCCCTTTGTTCCATAAACTCACTCCCAGTGCCCCCTACCCTATCAAAAGCATTATTAGTAATAGCAGTTTGCATGACCCGCTAAGGACGATAATGACACAATAAAATCAAAACAGTAACTATTAATTGCATATGCATTCAAAATCCAATTAAACTTTTTTTTAGCTTAATCCAACAAATTGATTGCTCCAGTGGTACCAGCTTTTCAAAGTCTGATAAACATTTACACCTCCAGTGCCCCCTGCCACCTGCTTGGCTCTTTGTGCCCCTCCTAGGTAATCTTACTACTGTACCTCTAAAGGAAGAGACCACTGGGAACCACTGGTTTAAAGAGTCTGGTGAATTTGTAACCAGATGGTAGCTGGAGACAGAGAGAGGGTTTGGATGATAGCAGCACTGGTTTAGGATCAGCCTTGTTATTTGCTGTTGCTTTATTTGAGAAAAAGCAGCAAACAAGAGAATACAAAACTGGAAGCACATGCTTCACATATAACCCATATTTATTATTTCCGTTTTAATAAATGGCTGCACTGCACCATATGCTTCTCGATTGGCTGCGTTATAGGTGAGAAATATTCATAGTATCCGTGGTGGAAGCAGGAGCAAAGGGAATTTAGAAATACCTGAAATAATAATAATAATAATAATAATAATAATAATAATAATAATAATAATAATTTATTTATACCCCGCCCATCCGGCTGGGTTTCCCCAGCACTCGGGGCAGCTTCCAACAGAATATTAAAATACAATAACCTATTAAAAGCTTCCCTAAGCAGGGCTGCCTTCAGATGTCTTCTAAAAGCCTGGTAGTTGTTTTTCTCTTTGTTATCTGGTGGGAGAGCGTTCCACAGGGCAGGTGCCACTACCGACAAGGCCTTCTGCCTGGTTCCCTGTAACTTCACTTCTTGCAGGGAGGGAAGGCCCTCGGAGCTGGACCTCAGTGTCCAGGTAGAACAAAGGGGGTGGAGACGCTCCTTCAGGTATACTGGGCCGAGGCCGTTTAGGGCTTTAAAGGTCAGCACCAACACAATGAGACTCTTCATTGTGGGTCTGGGCCCTGCGTTGGGCAAAAATGTTCCTGCATAGCAGAGGGTTGGAATGGATGACCCCTGGAGTCCCTTTCCAACTCATATCATTCTATCATTCTGTGATCTAAGAAAGAGTGAGAAGGTGCTACAGGAGAATTGAAGGGGGTCTTTGTTGTTCTGTGCCTGTAGACTATGCTCCCTTCTCTGACCTGACCCTAACCTCGATTGGTGGCTGTGTTTTATGGTTTCCTGGCAACCATAAATGGTTCTTCCCACCCAAAAGCCTGTTACTCAAGGATGCCAAGACCAAATTCAACTCTGGAAGGAGTCTATGTCCCTCCCTGCTTCTTCAGTCAAAACAAAACAAATTAAATTAAATTAAATTAAATTAAATTAAATTAAAAAATTCCTTCCAGTAGCACCTTAGAGACCAACTAATTTAGTTATTGGTATGAGCTTTTGTGTGCATGCACACTTCTTCAGATACACTGAAACAGAAGTCACCAGACCTTTATAGATAGTGAGAAGGTGGGGTATTACTCAGAAGGGTGGTGGGAATGGGCGATTGGCTGATAGGTGTGCTTCTTCAGTGATTTGGGAAACCACCAGCTCATGGCTGAAAGATGCTTCCATCCCAGAAGGGAACAGCCCGGTCCATTCATGTGCTTAGGGAATAATTGGAGGTTATTAAGCAGTTAATTAATAAGGGTTGGAAGGGAGGGCTGCAAAGCCTGGCGAGGAAGGGAAGCAAAGTTGGACATTTATAAAAGGTTGTGAGAATGAATGGGGGAAGAGCAGGCAATGAAAGAAAATTGATTAGCAGGGGAACAAAGGGAAGCAGAAAACAGAGCTTCTGTTCCTAAGGCTGGGTTTGTTTTCCTCACTCTTGTTCTTTTTTCTTCTGAATTAAAGGGATTTCTGTTTTGCCTCCCAACAAACAGGCAGCAGCATTTACCACTGGGAAAGATGATGTGTCTTGCAAGCTAAGGAAAGCAAGGAAAGTATTACTCCACCCCCCCCCCCAAAAAAAAAAGATCAGGGGTGTACCAACTCCCTGCTGTGAAATCTTGCTATCTTTAAAAGGAACCTATGTTGAAACTTCCTTTGGAATTCCTCAAATCTGCAGCCAAGGAAGGAATCTCTAAATTCTCACTTATAACTATGCTGCTTTAGAGTCCTATGACCATTATGTTGACACTGGATTTTGTGCAGGGTTAGGAGTCAACAGAGTAGGCAAAGGGTTGCTCACTCGATTTCTTTGGAAAGGTTAGTGGGAAGAATCAGGGGCGGGCTGCACAAGCCACAGTCTGTTGTTCATGGTACGATTCAATACATTTATTCACTTCACTTTACATTTATTTTTTTAAAAAAATACTTCAACTCAGAAGAAGGTTTGATTCGATGATGTCACCAGGTCAAAAAAAATAATAGAAAGGGTTGATACAATTCTTAGAATCATAGAATTGTAGGGTTGCAAGAGATCTCAAGCGCCCCCTAGTCCAACCCTCTGCAATGCAGGGAGCTCAGCTAAACAACAGCAAACCTATGGTTATGTGAAACATACTCAATAAACACTTGAATAAATAAGGTATACTATTCATTGTATCGGGATGTGGGTGGCACTGTGGGTTAAACCACAGAGCCTAGGACTTGCTGATCAGAAGGTCGGTGGTTCAAATCCCCATGAGCGGGTGAGCTCCTGTTGCTCGGTCCCAGCTCCTGCCAACCTAGCAGTTTGAAAGCACGTCAAAGTGCAAGTAGATAAATAGGTACCACTCTGGCAGGAAGGTAAACGGTGTTTCCGTAAAAGCAAGATGAGCTGAGCCCCGCAACCCCCAGAGTCGGCCACGACTGGACCTAATGGTCAGGGGTCCCTTTACCTTTATTCATTGTATCAAATTGTAGATTACAACGGAAGTAGATCATAAAGTTCAGTGAAAAAAAGCAGAAGACCCAGTGGATCAGTTCATTCTCTAGTCAGTTCATGCATAAGGTCCACACATGTATAAGTGTCTATTCCACCTGTCTGTTCATAGAGTCCAATAATCCACATGAAGTGTTGTTACAGTTCCCCAGAATCCTTTCACAGAGTGTAAGACAAGTATTTCTGGAATATTAGCCTTGTTTCGCCATCCTAGGCTTCATCAGTAGAACAAACATATGTAATATTACAGGATAGTGGATCTTATAGCATAGTAGTGGTTGCACTCCACTGTCGAACAGTTCTTACTCTCAGGAAGTTCTCACTGATGTTTAGTTAGAATCTCCTTTCCTGGAATTTGAATCCATTGGTTCGGGTCCTACTCTCCAGAGCAGGAGAACACAAGCTTGCTCCATCTTCCATGAGACAGCCCTTGAGATATTTGAAGAGGACAATAGCATCTCCTCTCAGTCTCCTCTTTTCCAGGTTAAACATACCCAGCTCCTTCAACTATTCCTTATACGGTTTGGTTTCCAGACCCTTGATCATCTTGGTTCTTAGGTCTTGGTTCTTAGGTCTTGCAGGGAGATCTGGTTAGCTAAATTCATTTCTTAGCAGCGTATAGAGTGATTAGAATTCCTGAAACAGGAGCACCATGCTTCAGTGCCATGTTTAATATGAATCATCAAATATGTCATTCAGTACACTTTTAAGAATATGCTTTTATTGAGCTTAGATATTAAAATATTCACTCTGATTTAATGTTTCTTCCTTATAGTAGCACTAACCCTGCCATTGATCTGTTGAATGCCATCATTTGTTGTTGTTTAGTTGTTTAGTCATGTCCGACTCTTCATGACCCCATGGACCAGAGCATGCCAGGCACTCCTGTCTTCCACTGCCTCCCGCAGTTTGGTCAAACTCATGCTGGTAGCTTTGAGAACACTGTCCAACTATCTTGTCCTCCTTCGTCCCCTTCTCCTTGTGCCCTCCATCTTTCCCAACATCAGGGTCTTTTCCAGGGAGTCTTCTCTTCTCATGAGGTGGCCAAAGTATTGGAGCCTCAGCTTCAGGATCTGTCCTTCCAGTGAGCACTCAGGGCTGATTTCCTTAAGAATGGATAGGTTTGATCTTCTTGCAGTCCATGGGACTCTCAAGAGTCTCCTCCAGCACCATAATTCAAAAGCATCCATTCTTCGGCGATCAGCCTTCTTTATGGTCCAGCTCTCACTTCCATACATCACTACTGGGAAAATATGTATAATGCCGTTATTAAGTAAAGGTAAAGGTACCCCTGCCCATATGGGCCAGTCATGTCCGACTCTAGGGTTGTTCGCCCATCTCACTTAAGAGGCCAGCGCTGTCCGGAGACACTTCCGGGTCACGTGGCCAGTGTGACAAAGCTGCTCTGGCGAGCCAGCACCAGTGCAGCACACGGAAACGCCGTTTACCTTCCCGCTATAAAGCGGCCCCTATTTATCTACTTGCACTTAGGGGTGCTTTTGAACTGCTAGGTGGGCAGGAGCTGGGACCGAAAGACGGAAGCTCACCCCGCCGCGGGGATTTGAACCGCTGACCATGCGATCGGCAAGCCCTAGGTTTTACCCACAGCGCCACCCACGTCCCTAATGCCGTTATTACACATACTTAAATAGACTTACCATGATCCCCTTCAAATGCTGCAAACTGATACCCCAAGGGCTGAAGCTGGGATCTTCTGCATTCAAAGCATGTGCTCAAATACTTGAGCTTTGACCCTTATTCTCCCCCCTCCAGCTGCATGAACTGTCAATCAACCCCTTTGCTGGGTGGAGGAACACAAGGGAGAAAATTCCTTGGCTCTGCCTAACCGCAACTCCCTCCCCATCCGCATTAGACTTTCAAGGGCTTTCTGGGTTTGGTACCTTCTGAACAAAGAAATGTGAAATTCTACATGGCTCCTTGGAACTGTAGCTTCATCTTCACTGGATTTTTTTTTAAAGGAACCTGAATAAATAGCTGTGAAGAACAGGTTGTGACTCACCCAGTCAACACAGCAAAGGTTTTTTAATTGATTAACTGTCTTGCTTTCAACCGAAGAAGCCATTAATTAGCCATTTAAAATAAATATTAGAGTTTCGACGCAGGCAATGTTTTCAAGGGGCTTCCATGGAGACAGAGCTCTCTCAGCTCAGTTATAGGGGCAAGTCAGAATCCATCATCGGGTGACATGTCACATCTAGCTGTCCTTCCCCCAAGGAGTTCAAGATGGTCACCTGGGAATATCCTGTCTGGATCACCAAGGCTTCCTGGGAGGGTGGTAAATAAGTCTGAGAGAGAGCTTGACTCATGGGTCAACCAGCAAGCTTTGTGGCTGAGTTCCCAACTCCTGAAATCCCAAATTCTTAGCCCCAGACTGATGGAGGCAGTCTAGGGATGCAGTGCAGTGACAAAGATGTTCATTCAGGTCTACTTGGTTTGAACTGCTGGTCATGTCTGGGCAAGACCTGTAAAGACCAGCTCTGCTATGTAGGAGAGTGGAGAAGTATGCTCAGGTGGCAAATTTTGTAGTGCTATTAAAGGGCAAGAAAATGTCAATTGTTTAATTTATTGTGGTATTTCAACAGTGATCTTGAACATGTGCCCTTGAATCATGGTTAGTAAAATGTGTCAAGAGTTGCTGTACTAAGAGACAGAGAATGGCATGCAAGATAAAAAAAAGAGGTGACCTTAATAGGCATGGGGAATTCTCTGTGTACATCATCTTGAGCTCCTTGAGGAGGATGAAAGTGTAATACAAAGTGGTACTGATTAATTGAGAGCCACTGTGGTTTAGTGGTTAGAGTGCTGGACTAGGAACTGAAGGACCAGGGTTCAAATCCCTACTCAGCCAGGGTGACCTTAGAAACATAACCCCCCAAGTTGTTGTGGAGATAAAAAAAGGGAGGAGATAACCATTTATGCGATCTGGAGCTCCTTGGAGAAACCGTGGACCAAATGTAAAAGTTAGAGTGCATTTTGTCATGGCAATGGAAGTGTTTGTGTCTAGAAGGGGGAGTAATTTGGGCCCTGTGCAGATGCTTACAGAGTGTTGAAATAAGTGTTCAGTCTATAAGAATTTCCAAGTGCCCATGGTCCCATTTGCACACCCCTGATATGACCTGCATCCTTCATGTTTGTGGGCTACAGATTGTACATGGGGCATCTCAGACAAATTACATGGGTCATTTCTATGTAAATGGAACCTTGAAGAGGTAGAGACTGGGGCAGGGCTGGCTGAAGACCTTTTGGTACCTGAGGCAAGGTGACTCGCTCAAGGTGATTGGAGGTAGGCATAATTCTGACCTCATCACCTCTCTACGTGCTAATTTCTGAGGTACATGCACATTCTGCATAGGTTTCAGACAGAAACCTGCATAGGTTTTAGACAGAAACTTGCGTAGGTTTTATATTGGGGGTGGGGGGTCACCATTTGTATGTCCTGCCTGTCAAATTAGATAGAATTTGGGGGTTTTCCTAAGCCTGAGGTCTCACATGGTTGCATCCAGCTAAGTTCTACACAAACTAGAGGACCTAAATTAGCTCACTCGGTAGAGCCTGTGACTCATAATCTCAGGGATGGGGGTTCAAGCCCCATGTTGGGCAAAAGATTGTTGCATGGCAAGACCCTAGATGACCCTCATGGTCCCTTCCAACTCTACAAATCTATGATTCTAAGATGGAATCCTAATCCCTTTTATCTGGGAATTAGCCCTACTGACTTCAATAGGATTTTCTGTGGAGGCATGGTTTAGGGCTGCACCGTTAATGGCGTTCAGTAATTTCAATAGGAGTTTGAATAGTGGTGGGTACAACAACCCACTTGAGACTCGGATTTCCAAGTTTCTTCTCTATTTATGGACTGCCAGTGATTAATTTCTTCCCACAGTCACCTGGCTCCACCAACACCCCAAGAGAGAAAGGAAAAGGGTTGGGGAGAGACTGTAGGTTGATTAGGTGGCTGATAATCACTCTTTTATGTGTGTATTGATCTGTATGTTACATCATTAGTCACTTTCAGCTTTGCTTTGAGGCATTAATTAGCAAGCCTGCCATTAGGGGTGCTGAATAGCTAAACCTTTCTTTTTGGATTTTGGCATTAAAAAAAGGGAAAAAAGGGGGGGAGTCTGTTTCTTGATGTGTCTAGGAACCTGAGCTGTGAACTGTCTGGGATACATTTCTATACTTTCTGTCATGCATCTTGTTTGCATACATTATCTGAAGTTTGTTCTTGATCATGGGGTGGTGGTCAAAGTGGCAGATAATTGGGGGGGGGATTAGGAGCTTTTTACCCAGCACTGATTCACTTTTAGAATAACAAATTGAAAATGCATTTTTAAGAAATTAAAAGGTTGAAAATAGGTGACATTTATATATGCTTTCATATTTAATATTTCTTTGGCTTAGTAATAAAAATTTGCAGAAATGAGCTGTTATTGTTGTCCAAAATGCACTTCAAGCCAGACAAATATTGTGCTTCCATTCTGATTGGTCATCCGAGGTCTGTGAGGCTACACACAGAATACTAGTTCACATTAGATTATTCACAATGCTAGACTTCTAAGAGCAGTTGTTGTTGTTGTGTGTAGAACAAGGTCCACTCATGCAAAAGGATTTCACCCCTCTCCTCCCCCCATGCACCCCACCCCTAAATGTGCTCCGGAGACTTCAAGGAACCCCAATACCAGGTTTACAGGGTGCAAAGTGTGGTGTACTGTTTAAAAGCAGTAGATTTGTAATCTGGGGAACTGGGTTCGCGTCTCCGCTCCTCCACATGCAGCTGCTGGGTGACCCTGGGCCAGTCACACTTCTCTGAAGCCTCTCAGCCCCACTCACCTCACAGAGTGCTTGTTGTGGGGGAGGAAGGGAAAGGATAATGTTAGCTGCTTTGAGACTCCTTAGGATAGTGATAAAGCAGGATATGAAATCCAAACTCTTTTTCTCCTTCAAAGGGTCACATGGGGGAGGGAATTAAAATCCCATTGTGTAAGTGGACCACATTCCCAGCATGCATACCCCCCTTGGCACTATGTTGAATTCCACACCAAAAATCTCCTTATCTCATTCCCAATGCTTTGTTTTCTGCGATAGTGCTCATCATACTGCTCCTTTACATTCTCAAATCTTGCACGGGTTGGGAATTTCCAGATGTTGTTGGGCTTTCAGACCTCATCACACCTTCCGATTTGCCATTCTGGTTGAGGCTGATGGCAGCTGGAGTCCAAAAACATCTGGAGGGCTACAGGTTCTCCATTTGTTGTCTTCTTGTTGTTTAGTCATGTCCGACTCTTCGTGACCCCATGGACCAGAGCACGCCAGGCCCTCCTGTCTCCAACTGCCTCCCGCAGTTTGGTCAAACTCATGCTGGTAGCTTTGGTTAAACTCATGCTGTCCAACCATCTCGTCCTCTGTTGTCCCCTTCTCCTTGTGCCCTCCATCTTTCCCAACATCAGGGTCTTTTCCAGGGAGGTTCTCCATTGCTATGGGCCAAATAGGAGCCTGGATGCTGGAAGAGGCCAAAGGCCCATCTGGACACAAGGAAGAACTTCTTCATGCAGCGCATAGTGAAACTACAGAACCAGCTCCTGCAGGAGGCAGTGATGGCCTCCAATTTGGATGGCTTAGAAAGAGGATTAGACAAATACACAGAGTAGAGGACTGTTGATGGTTACTTGCCATGATGGCTATGCTCTGCCTCCACATAAGGCTCTCAGTAGCTACCAACCTTGAAGACTATGTTCTTCCTCCACAGTTGGAGAAAGCAATGTTTCTGAATACCAGTTGCTGAAAAAAATGGGATGGGAGAGGGCTCTTGTGCTTGAATCCTACCCATAAGCTTCCCACAGGCATCTGGTTGGCCACTGTGAAAAGCAAAATGCTGGACTAGATGGGCCACTGGCCTAATTCAGCAAGCTTGTCTTACATTTTTATGTCTTGTCATGAATAATGCACCTCCTTATTAAAGAAGGGGCATGGGTGGCGCTGTGGGTTAAACCACAGAGCTTAGGGCTTGCCGATCAGAAGGTCGGTGGTTCGAATCCCCGCGACGGGGTGAGCTCCCGTTGCTCGGTCCCTGCTCCTGCCAACCTAGCAGTTTGAAAACACGTCAAAGTGCAAGTAGATAAATAGGAAGGTAAACGGCGTTTCCGTGCGCTGCTCTGGTTCACCAGAAGTGGCTTAGTCATGCTGGCCACATGACCCGGAAGCTGTACACTGGCTCCCTCGGCCAATAAAGCGAGATGAGCGCCGCAACCCCAGAGTCGTCCGCGACTGGACCTAATGGTCAGGGGTCCCTTTACCTTTAATATTAAAGAAAGAAGTATGAATATTGTTCCTCCTTCCTTCCCTTCAACCCATTTCCTTGCATTGTCCCTTCCTGAGATTTAGTCATGCCCTAGTTCAGTTTCAGTGAGTAAAGCGTACATAATTGTGGAACGCATCTGTTTTAGAGTTCATATCTAGAGAATTTGTCCAGCAGTTAAGTTGCAAGCTTTGATTCATGCTTTTAATATAGAGGTATTTGTTGTTCATGATAATAATAATAACGATAATAATAATAATAATAGCCATGATAAATCTAGCGAGAATTTGTTTTATGCTCTGCACCCAGAACTTTTCCGAAGAGCCATCTGTGCAGACGCATCACATCCAATTATGGCCGTGTGCGAGTAAACAGTATGGAAGATTGTGCTCAGGGCTGCAAACTTGTCAGAGTTCATAAGCTTGGCAAAGAGGTTCAGGCCTGCGTTCAACAGCTCTGTGGGAGCCATGGAAGTAAACAGATCAGGAGACATATGTTTGGATATGAGTAGTACTTTTCACCCCTTGGAGGCAGTTTTATAAAAACACAGCGGCTCTGCTCTCCCAACAAGGGAAATGGCTCCATTTTGAACAGAAATCCAAGAGCATGTCTGGTGATACACCACTTCACCTTCGCCATGTTAGGGGCTCAGAAAGGAAGGACTGTGATTTCAGTGGTAGTTATGCATGTGTTATTTACAGATGGTCCTATATTCGCTCTCATTTATCAACAAGAGAGCTGGGAAAGTTCTCTGTTGGAGACTCCAGATAACCACCGCATATATTAGGGAGAAATTTGCAGAACCTGCACATACTGTAGATAGATAGAGAGGTAATAGAATGATAGAATTGTAAAGTTGGAAGGAGCCCCATCGGTCATCTAGGCCAGCCCCCTGCAATTCAGGAATCTTTTGTCCAATGTGGGGCTCAAACACATGACCCTGAGATCAAGAGTCTTATGCTCTACCAACAGATAGATTAGATGATAGATGATAGATAGATAGATAGATGATAGATAGATAGATAGATAGATAGATAGATAGATAGATGATAGATAGATGATAGATAGGAGATAGAGATAGATAGATAGATAGATAGATAGATAGATAGATAGATAGATAGATATAGATAGATAGATAGATAGATAGATAGATAGATAGATAGATAGATATTGATAGATAGATATAGATAGATAGATAAAAGGACAGAGAGATAGATAGAGACAGAGGATAGAAATAGATAGATGATAGATAGATGATAGATGATAGATAGATAGATAGATAGATAGATAGATAGATAGATAGATGATAGATAGATAGATAGATAGATAGATAGATAGATAGATAGATGATAGATAGATGATAGATATAGATGATAGATAGATAGATAGATAGATAGATAGATAGATAGATAGAGATAGATAGATAGATGATAGATAGATAGAAGATAGAGATAGATAGATAGATGATAGATAGATAGATAGATAGATAGATAGATAGATAGATGATAGATGATAGATGATAGATAGATAGATATAGATAGATAGATATAGATAGATGATAGATTAGATAGATAGATAGATGATTGATAGATAGATAGATAGATAGATAGATAGATAGATAATGATAGATAGAGAGATGATAGATAGAGAGATATAGATAGATGATGATACATAGATGATAGAGAGATAGAAAGATAGACAGATAGATAGATTAGATAGATAGATAGATAGATAGATAGATAGATGATAGATAGATAAATGGACAGATAGATAGATGGAGACAGAGGATAGAAATACATAGATGATAGATAGATGATAGATGATAGATGGATAGATTAGATAGATAGATTAGATAGATAGATGATAGATAGATGATAGATAGATAGATAGATAGATAGATTGATAGATAGATAGATGATAGAGATAGATAGATAGATAGATAGATAGATAGATAGATAGATAGATAGATAGATAGATGATAGATAGATAGATGATAGATAGATAGATAGATAGATAGATAGATAGATAGATAGATAGATATAGATAGATAGATGATATAGATAGATAGATAGATAGATAGATAGATAGATAGATAGATAGAGGATAGATGATAAATAGATAAATATTACAAAAATGCTCTATAATTTACAGACAGTACAGCCCAAGACATTTTGGCACCTGAGATTAAGCGCAAAATGCAACTTCCCTCCTCCCCAGGGAAGAAGGGGTGAGTGAAGCTTTAGATCAGGAACAATGGAGGGAAATAAAGATCTATGTTGGAATCTGCTGCCCCTGTGCACCCTGCTGCCTGAGGCGATTGCCTCACCTTGTGTTATGGGTGGGCCAGCCTTGACTACATTATAGGTGAGGAAGCAGCCTTTAGAATTGCATACAGAAATGCACCCTAAAATACTGACTAATTTTTGTGAGGACTTTTTTTTATTTTATTTTAAGGAAACTGAATTGTGACTAAGAGTGGAAAGATAAGAAACAGAAGTTGGAAGTAACAGATTTGCTCATCCCTAGTTGGAACGTGACTTAATTTTTGCACATTTAGAAGGAGAGGGGGCGGGGAATACAGCAGAGTTTTCTTGGATGTCCTGTAGGTGCTTAAATGCCTTTCTTTACTTTCCCTCATGCTTGTAAGCCATACCCTCTGAGAGGTGAACAGCATCCAGCAGATTTTAAGTCAATTAGACCCGTTTTTCCCTCCCAGCTATATATATATATATAAAAAGCCCTCTCCTGACCTTGGATTAGTTCCTCCTAAGCTTCTGATTGCATTTTGATTGTGGCTGCATTGAATTTTGAAGACAAAGAGCACCCAAACTGCGATGCTCAGTAGTTAGCTTTGTCACACCACACAAGCTTTTTGAAAGGTAAAGGGATGTGTCTAGTTCACTCTGAGGTGGTAAACCTGAAAATGATTTGGGTGGCAACATTTGGGATGAACTGGCATGTGCAGAAATAAGTGTTTAAAAATTCCAAGAAGGACCTGATAGACTTTGTGCAGAGAGCAAACTCCCCTTCCCCCTTTCTCTAATAATAGGTAAAGGTAAAGGAACCCCTGACCATCAGGTCCAGTAGTGGCCGACTCTGGGGTTGCGGCGCTCATCTCACTTTATTGGCCGAGGGAGCCGGTGTACAGCTTCCGGGTCATGTGGCCAGCAGGACTAAGCCACTTCTGGCGAACCAGAGCAGCACACAGAAACGCCGTTTACCTTCCCGCCAGAGTGGTACCTATTTATCTACTTGCACTTTGATGTCCTTTCAAACTGCTAGGTTGGCAGGAGCAGGGACCGAGCAATGGGAGCTCACCCCGTCATGGGGATTCAAACCACCAACCTTCTGATCGGCAAGTCCTAGGCTCAGTGGTTTAACCCACAGCACCACCCGCGTCCCTTCTCTAATAATATATGAACATAAAAACATAAGAAGTGTTTGCTGGATTAAGCCTAAGGCTCATCTAACCCAGCGACCTGTTTTCACAGTGGCCAACCAGATGCCTGTGGGAGACCCACAACTGGTATAACTTGGGATTACCCCATGGAGAGTTGATTGGCAATAGGTTCAGGACAGACAAAAGCAAGTATTTGCCAATACATAACCAACCTCCCACATCCAGTGGCGTAGCGAGGGTTGCTAGTGTCCGGGGCTGTGAAGAGGGGATTGTGGAAGGGAAACAGACAGAGCTTGTTTCCACATTCTACTGCCCAATGGTGTCTGCGCCACCCATAGGATTGCAACTGCAGAGATAAGAAAAGAAGAGTCATTCCACGGTCTGGAGAGGTCACTTCCTAGTTTGCATGGAGAAGCCGTTTTCAGTGGAGTCCAGTGACAGAAGCACACAGCTGTATTGAGGCAGCACCAGGTGCTGAAATTTCAAGGCCCTAACAATTTTGTGCCCGGGGCACGGCAAAGAACTAGGGCAGGCATAGGCAAACTTGACCCTCCAGATGTTTTGGGACTACAACTCCCATCATCCCTGACCACTGGTCCTGTTAGATAGGGATGATGGGAGTTGTAGTCCCAAAACATCTGGAGGGCCGAGTTTGCCTATGCCTGAACTGGGGTATGATTGCTGTGGTTCCCATCTTTGAATGTTAAATGCCACTGTCAAACTCATTTTCTCTTATATCTGCAGTAGATAGGCAGCTGTGTACAAAAGCGGGCTGGCTGAGAAGAGATATTTCATCTGCCCAGTAGCAGATTCAGTCCTACAGAAGCAGCTCTCAACAGCTGTTTTTATCTGATCAGTCAGGCTGAAGCAATATGCCTCCTTCTCCCTGAGGTGACCAGCCTCTTTCAGGGCTTAGGGCTAGACCACTTCAGACTACTGGTGGGGCCTCATATGACAGCGTAGTGCTCCTGGGAGGGAGAAGATTTCTGCACTCAGAAAAAGTACTGTATCAGGGAGAAGACTTGACTAGAACAAATTGGTATAACATGCCAGATTTCTCGGTACAAAATTGTTGCTTTGGTTTGGTTTTCCGTATGGAAGGAGCATCAAGAACCTAAGAAGAGATCTGGTGGATCAGGCCAAATAGCCCATCAATCTAGTCCAGCGTGTTGTCTTTGTCCATGGAGTTTTCTTGGCAGGGATACTGGAGTGGCTTGCTGGTTCCTGCTCCAGGAAATATGGTCTGAAGCTCAACCTCAAAAAAACTAAGATCATGGCCACTGGTCCCATCACCTCCTGGCAAATAGGAGGGGAAGAAATGGAGGCAGTGAGAGATTTTACTTTCTTGGGCTCCATGATCACTGCAGATGGTGACAGCAGTCATGAAATTAAAAGATCCCTGCTTCTTGGGAGAAAAGCAATGAGAAACCCAGACAGCATCTTAAAAAGCAGAGACATCACCTTGCCAACAAAGGTCCGTATAGTTAAAGCTATGTTTTTCCCAGTAGTGATGTATGGAAGTGAGAGCTGGATCATAAAGAAGGCTGATCGCCAAAGAATTGATGCTTTTGAATTCTGGTGCTGGAGGAGACTCTTGAAAGTCCCATGGACTGCAAGAAGATCAAACCTATCCATTCTGAAGGAAATCAGCCCTGAGTGCTCACTGGAAGGACAGATCCTGAAGCTGAGGCTCCAAGACTTTGGCCACCTCCTGAGAAGAGAAGACTCCCTGGGAAAGATCCTGATGTTGAGAAAGATGGAGGGCACAAGGAGAAGGGGACGACAGAGGACAAGATGGTTAGACAGTGTTCTCAAAGCTACCAGCATGAGTTTTTTCCAAACTGAGGGAGGCAGTGGAAGACAGGAGTGCCTGTCTAGTCCAGCATCCTGTGGCCAACCAGATGCTTGGAAAGCCCCCAGGCACGATCTGAGTGCTTTTCCCTTCTCTCTCTCTCTCTCTCTCTCTCTCTCTCTCTCTCTCTCTCTCCCCCCCCCAGCAATTGGTATTCAGAAGTATAACTGCCTCCAGCCATGGAGGCAGAACCTCACTTCCTTCATGGCTAGTAGCCTTTAGTCATATGAGTCTGCATCTTTACACTGAAGACACAGAAACAGCTTGCTCACACTCATTCACCGATTGAAGAGTGAGCCTTTGGAACCTGGCTTTATTGGAGAGATAAATTTTGCAGCAGAGGTGGGCACATTCTCCATGTTGCCTTGCGTGGAAATCCTTCTGTTTCTTTCCCAAGCATGCCCACTGTAGTCCGCTGAAGCTCCATCTAATGTTTCATTCAGAAGGTGCTTCATTCATCTCTCTCTTTCTCTCTCTGGTGCTGCATTGCAGTGTCACACTGTGTGGAAGGCCGAGAGGGGACTGCAATTTCTGGGGCCTTTCCAGAAACTTGTTTTCAGATGCAATTAAATGTGCACAGATTTAATCCTTTGTTCCTGTGGCTCAAGAACTCCATCTCTGAAGGTTGCTCTTCTGTTTCCCCAGAATTCAAACCACTGTCTTTATCCCCCACCCCAGGAATATTTCCCATTCATATTTATCCACACTCCAGAGGACCACATTGGGTGTTCTATTATCCACTAGGGTGTTTGCACCCCACTGAAAAGCTTGCCCTGAAAGTGGAAAACAATCTGGGTGGTATTAAATGAGAAAGAGGAAAAACCAACCCTTCCCCTTCACAATTGCTTTGGGTGCAAATCAGGTATTTTTAGATCCCCAAGTTGATGCTTTAGCTGCACATGTTGTGAGATGGTATGTGGAAAGTGGATTTGCATGACTTACAGGCACATATTGGCTAGTGTCTGTGCTGTCACCATTGAAGACCAGCATTAAGGTGCTACAGGATCTTATCAATGGCCACTAGTCCACTGTCAGAGGTATAATGGATTGAATACCAGTTTCTGAGTGGACTTGAAAAGCAGTAAAATAATTCTGGCAGATGATATATAATGAATCAAGGGGGGGGGGCTAAAGCAACATTTCCTAAGAAACCAGAAGCTTTTCTT
Organism: Podarcis gaigeae; assembly: GCF_964106915.1. Classification (NCBI taxonomy): domain Eukaryota; kingdom Metazoa; phylum Chordata; class Lepidosauria; order Squamata; family Lacertidae; genus Podarcis; species Podarcis gaigeae. Next base: position 4,582,671 of record NC_139683.1, on the reverse strand, counting down.
AAGGACTTTTAGGTGTCAAAATTCCAAATGACCAGAAGAGACTATTTATGTACACAACTACTGCTGCCTGGACATTATTAACCTAGAGATGGAAGAAAGCACAGTCCCTACCAGGGAAGAATGGTAGAACAAATTGATGGACTATGCTGAAATGACAAAATTGACCATTAGAAATCAGGAAGACCAAAATTTCAAGGGGAAAAATATATAATTTATCTTAAAAAAATCATTGTAAACAACTAAAATTATTAGTAGGGTTGGAATGACACCTGTAGCTAAAAGCTAGGCTATGGTTTTATTAAAGCCTTAACAAAATTGGATTAACAGGGAAGATGCAGAAGAAAAAGTTAATATAAGGACCCAGGAAAGGGGAGGAGGGAAGTCAAAGGGGATTTATAGATTTTGTCTTATTTGTTCTCTTTGTGATTGCTTGTAAATATGAAAATCTAAAAATAAACTATATATATTTAAAAAATGAATGCTAGTTTCTGGGACTCACAAGCACAGAGTGTTGCTGTTGTGCTCATGTTCTGCTTCCAGGTTTCACAAGGCCCCCAATTGGCCACTGAAAACAGGATCCTGTCTGACATGGACCTCTGTCCTGATCCAGGAGGTCTCTCCTTTTGTTCTTATGGAAGGGAATAGCAAAAGTAACCCTCTTGACCATCCACTTCCTTACAACCTCTTTTTTTGGGAGCCAGTGTGGTGTAGTGGTTAAGAGCGGTGGACTCGTAATCTGGTGAACCAGGTTCGCTTCCCCGCTCCTCCACATGCAGCTGCTGGGTGACCTTGGGCCAGTCACACTTCTCTGAAGTCTCTCAGCCTCACTCACCTCACAGAGTGTTTGTTGTGTTGGAGGAAAGGAAAGGAGATTGTTAGCCGCTTTGAGACTCCTTAGGGTAGTGATAAAGTGGGATATCAAATCCAAACTCTTCTTCTTCTTCTTTGACCATGACTACTGCCTTCCATCATCATCGGTTGACAGTATCAGTGGTGGACCTTGGAGTCTCACATTTCAGAGGCACCCTGTGTGAAGCCAAAATTCAGTACGCCTCTCACACTCCATTCCAAATTGTAGTTGTGGTGTCCCCTGCAGCAGCACCAAGGCTCAGCTCTTTGATAGACTTATCCTCTATGCCTCATCCTCTTCTAAAGCCCTCAAATTGGGAGGGCATCACGAACTTTGATAGTAACATTGCTGGCATTCTCTACAGCACCTGGATAGGTGATTTTCAACCATGCTAGTGATGATCAAAAATAAGGTGTACGTGGTGGTGGTGAAGAGAAAGAGAAGTCTTTATTGTGGGTTAAAATTTCAGAACAAAAATAGCACAATTCCATGAACGCAACTGCGAGTCATAAGACAGGTGATTAAAGCACACTGGGAAACACTGTCTTTTCCTTCATCTCTTTCCAATTTATCTGCAACCAGAAAAGAAAATGTTAAACGCGAATGGCAGTAGAATAAAGTCCCGTGTTCTTATTGGTGGTGCCAGGACAACTCTGTAACCATGACAACATGCCGTTCAACTTATCTCCTATAAGATAATGATCTTCTGTTTTTCTACCCAAGCATCACCCATTCTTTTCTGTGTTTTTCAGAAAAATGCTGATCGCCCAGTTCAGAAGGGGTGGGGTGGGGTTGGGGGTGACATGAACTGCTTGGACACATATCAGTGGAGTCACCAGTATGTAATTCTTCAGGTGGGATGATGTGTTTAGTGGTTATGAGGCTGCATCTAACATCCTCAAGGCTTTTATTGGCTTCCTGAGGATCTGGAGAAGCTTTTTGCTTGGATATCAAACATTGAGTAGTAGGTGCACAAACATCCCTCAGCGAGCATAAGAGATGCAATAAAGCTCAACCAATTCCTGCAGGATAGTTTTCGTGCATCCAAGCAACTCTCATTGGCTGGATTGCTGGGGATAGGGAGTGCAGTATCAGCAAGGAACTAGGACTAGATCAGCCTCCAGCAACATGATGGCCTTCAGATGTTTTGGAACAGTCTTAGCCAATGCTGGCTGGGGCTGATGGGAGTTGTAGTCAGATTGGTGAAGACTACAGAAGATAGAGGCAATCCTCTGGGTTCTTAAATCATTTGTACAGTACACTAGCACAACATTTATTATTGTTTCCTTTTTGAGGACACATCAGAATCACTGGTGGAATTCTCAGCATCCTCACTATTCCCAGATTTTAATAACAATGTTTTTTTTATATGCCACCCATCTGATTGGGGATGCCCCAGTCACTCTGGGTGCCTTCCAGCAATTATGAAACCTATACAGGGCTGCCTTCAGATGTCTTCTAAAAGTCAGATAGTTGTTTATCTCCTTGACTTCTGACAGGAGGGCATTCCACAGGGCGGGCACCACTACTGAGAAGGCCCTCTGCCTGGTTCCCTGTAACCTCAACTTCTCACAGTGAAGGAACCACCAGAAGATCCTCGGAGCTGGGCCTCAGGGTCCAGGCTGAGCAATGGGAGTGGAGATACTCCTTCAGGTATACAAGGCTGAGGCTGTTTGGGGCTTTAAGGGTCAGCACTAATACTTTGAATGGTGCTTGGAAATGTAGATCCTTTAGGACCAGTGTTATATGGTCCCGGTGGCTGATCTCAATCACCAGTCTGGCAGCCGCATTCTGGATTAGTTGCAGTTTCCTTCAAAGGTAGCCCCATGCAGAGCGCATGAGAAACCATGAGAACTGAATGCATATAAACCCAATATAGGATTGCAAAGACATTTAATAGGCCAGTATTGCTGGGTGGGCAAATGAAGGGGGCACCCATCTATCAAGGACGCACATGAAACCAAACCAGGAATTTGACCATAACTGTGCAGGCAAGGGAGAAGAGTAACAAGTAGAGAACTTGTCACAGGCCCAGCCAGCATGCTCAGTGCTCAAGGATGATGTGAGTCATAGTCTAAAACATCTGGAAGACACCAGACTGAAGAAAGCTGGAGTAGACACTGTAAGGTTAGGTAGACTCCTTCTCTGACTTCGTATAAGTTCAAGGTACAACATCCACCTTGCATGCAGGTTCAATTGCTGGCATCTTGAGGTAGGGCTAGGAATGTCCCTGTCTGAAACCTTGGGAAGCCAGTGAATGTTGAGCTAGATGGAGCAGAGATCTGACTTGGTGTAAGGCATCTAACGATGCGCTTGTAGTTTATGTGCATGTGGAGTCTGCAAGCAACCCATTATTTGGCTAATCGTAGCAATTAATCTAACACCCCCGTGGTTTGCTTGATGTTCGTAACCGGCTAGAGAATTGCAGAGATCTGAATAAACTTGCATGGAGTGTAAAAGCAACTCCCAAAATCTGTTTAGTTTGCTTCAGCTGTGCCTTCTTAATGCATTAGGCAACAGAATCTTCCAAATGATCTGCTGTTTAGATAATCTGAACTAAAATAGCCCCTCTTCCTGGGGAATATTTTTGAATGCTTGATCTGCCAAAGGCAGACTTTTTTCTTCCTTTTTTTTAACATCAACCAACATTTACTTTCTGAATTATGCATGATTCACCAAAACAGTTGCTCTTGGCAGTTGCTGCTCAGCAGGAAATTCTCTTTGAGTATGTTTCCCCCCAGTTTTCTTAAAATTAAAAGTGAGTTGGACAAATGTACCGGGACGACATTCGTTTGGGTGAGAATCTGTCTCTTTCTATAGGTTCCTTCCAGGCTACACAAGGCACTTGTGGAGATGTGCAACGCAGTTCAAACTGAATGTTTGGGGAGAAAATAGGAGACAGGAGGATGAGTCGGGAAACCAATTAATTCTGCAAAATAGATAATAATCTCTAGTTTTGCAGTCTGCCTTAGAAACCACGGGCACTTAAAGCAAGACTGTGCAGCAGGACCTGCCAAATCAAACACCATCCATGGTGGGCTGCTAATTGGATGACCTCCCCATTTTTTTCTACACTCCAAGACAATCAGTCAAAATAATAAGTTTGCTGAGCTTCTGGTGGGCCAAGGATTGGGTAGGCCAACATTAAAATTACCGCACTGTATGTGAAAACACTTGTTCATCAAGGCTATTGTAGCAAGAGGTCACTCAGTGGCACTTGGAGACTCCTACTGACAGACTCCTTTGATTTACTGCAGAATGCATGTAGCATTAAGGGCTGTGTACAACGGGTCTCTTAATGTTCTGAAACTCGAGATGCTTCCAAATGACCTGTTGAGTGAGTATTATAATGATTTTGATTGCAATGAGGTTATACGATGCTGGGTACTTAATGAGGATTCATTCTGATTTTTGTAGGAAGCTAGATGACATTGCATCAAAGCAAGTGTCCTACCATTTTCACTGCATCTCCTTCCTTGCTTTTCTTATTGCAAAAAAGTCAGATTAGTTGGGTGAAGTGGGCTTGTTGCGCAAGACTTCCCAACAGACTAAAATTGCAACCTGCATTGGCTGGCGTGATAGTGAATTCTACCCAGAAATAGTCCAAAAATTGGAAGCACCGTCATTTGTGGAGAGAAAAAGAGAGAGAGAAAGGGAGGCATTCATTGGACATTTCCAGGAAGAGGAGAAGTTTTCCAACAGCTTCTTGGGAGTGGGGCTCCATCACTGTTAGTCATGGCAGTAATTCCTCTTCCCCTGGTTTTGTTATTTCCATTGTAAGTGTCAACAGCCTCCATTGTGCGCACCTCCCCACGGGATATCCTGCAATTCTGAGCCACTGTGGGAAGAAAATGGAGGCTGCCGCACACAACTAAAGAATGGGGGTGGGGGAGAATATTTTGCAAAGTGGACTTTTCTTGTAGGGACATGGTGAGAAAAAGAAAAACTCGTCTGAGAGATGTCAGTTCAATGCTGATCATAACCGACAATATGCTGGCATATAATGAAGAACCCATTTAATGATTTGTTGATCTGTTACATTTCCTTTGTATTCCACCCTTCCTCTCCGAACCTGGACTGGCAGATGGCTTCCTGTACAGTGCCCGCACCTCCTTAGCTTCAACTATACAACCATATTGGATGCTTTTAGAAAATTGTCTTTGTCTTGTCTCTTCACTGTGGTGAAGCCTGGTACTCTGTAGGATTGACCAGAAGCTGGTGAATTCTTCCTTCCTTCCTTCCTTCCTTCCTTCCTTCCTTCCTTCCTTCCTTCCTTCCTTCCCTCCTCCTCCTCCTCCTCCTCCTCCTCCTCCTCCTCCTTCTTCTTTCTTCTGTGATCCCCCATAGCCAAGTAAGATTGTCTTCCATGAACATGGTTTTAACAGTGAGGCCGTAAGTGACTGTGGAGGCCAATTCTGGATCCACACGTCCTTCCACAGTGGGGACATTGGTTTCCAGGTGGGAGTTGATCACAGTGTGGATTTGCCAAGCGTGCCTTCCTCTTAGCACGTTTCTCCCTTGCGTCCTGAGTTCGAGTGTTTTCAAAGCCCATGACACCTTTGGTAAAGGCTGTTCTCCAACCGGAGCGCTTGCAGGCCAGTAGTTGTAGATGTCCCTTGGAGGAGCTTCCAACTATACAATTCTATGATCCTATAATTGTTTATTCTTTTTGGTGTCTGTTCATTGCCATTCTTCTGCTACTAATTCCCTTTAGGCCTCTTTTCTCTTATTTTCCGATGGTCCCCAACAATCAGGGATGATGCAGTGGATGCAACTATGTAGCACTATATAGCCAAACAAGATTGGTTATGCGCTGAAGTCATTGAGGCAGATTTAGAGCAATGGCAAGTCAATGATGTTTCCTGCACTGCTCACCTAGGTAATCTCAGCTACTGGGGGATGGAAAGGGAGAAACAGTCTATTCATGAAAATCATTTGCTTCGTCTCTAGGTTATCACTTTTTCGCAAATCACTAAAAGATGAGGCTGCGTTCTGATCCCAATTAAAATGTTTGCTAAAACTGTCCCCGCTTCAAGCCTATGGACCCATCCGATGCTCAATGCTCAATGCTGAGGCTTATGGGCAGCTTCCAGGCATTGTCTATACAGCCAGCACCAACCTGAAATGGCACAGTTTCAGCTCAAAATAGCAAGCTAAAGGCAGAGACATTTTGTATTTGCTGGAGGCAGAGTTGCTAAGAAACAGCTACCGCAGGGATGGAAACCCACAAAAGGGTTGACAGTTGCCAACCATCATGAGCAGGATGGAACGTCATGGAGCAAAACGTTGCTCTGGAGACAGGCAAGGGGTACTCCATCTCTAGAGAGTATAGTTATTCCAGATTTCATGGAAGGATTGGCTATCTCTAGAATAACCGATGTGAGCAGGTTAGGAGACAGTTTATCTCTGAATACAGGAGTGTAATAATAATAATAATAATAATAATAAAAATAATAATTTATTTATACCCCGCTCATGTGGCTGAGTTTCCCCAGGCATTCTGGGTGGCTTCCAATCAAGTGTTTTAAAAAATACAGCATCAAGTATTAAAAACTTCCCTAAACAGGGCTGCCTTCAGATGTCTTTTAAAGAGAAGATAGCTGCTTATTTCCTTCACATCTGAAGGGAGGGTGTTCCACAGGGCGGGTGCCACCACTGAGAAGGCCCTCTGCCTGGTTCCCTGTAACCTCACTTCTCGCAATGAGGGAACCGCCAGAAGGCCCTTGGAGCTGGACCTCAGTGTCCGGGTGGAACGATGGGGGTGGAGACGCTCCTTCAGGTATACAGAACCACGGCCGTTTAGGGCTTTGAAGGTCAGCACCAACACTTTGAATTGTGCTCCGAAACAATAATTCAGTCTCTTAATCATGGCGGGGGGGGGGGGGGAGGGAGAGAGAGAGAGAGAGAGAGAGAGAGAGAGAGAGAGAGACTTGTTTCCTGCTCCTCCAGAGGGTAGGACCCGAACCAGTGGATTCAAATTACAAGAAAGGAAATCCAGACTAAGAGCCAGAATAGACTACCCTGGAAGGTGAGGGACTGTCCTTCACTGGAGGTTTTTAAGCAGAGGTTGAGTGGTCATCCTCCAGGGAGTTTTTAGTTGCTAATCTTGCATTGCAGGGGTTGGACGAGCCCAAATCTACAATTCTGTAATTCTATGAATTGTTGCAATGAGGGCAAAATCTACCTCACTCCCAAGAAACTGGTGAGATGCCTGTTATTGATAGGACTGCCACTAAATTGATTACAATTAGAAGCCTCCCAAAGTGTTGGACTAAGACCCAGTAGAACTGGGTTCAAATCCCCACTCAGCCATGAAGGTCACTGGGTGTCCTTGAGCCAATCACTGCCTCTCAGCCTGTTGTTGTTGTTGTTGTTGTTGTTGTTGTTTAGTCGTTTAGTCGTGTCCGACTCTTTGTGACCCCATGGACCAGAGCACGCCAGGCACTCCTGTCTTCCACTGCCTCCCGCAGTTTGGTCAAACTCATGCTGGTAGGTTCGAGAACACTGTCCAACCATCTCGCCCTCTGTTGTCCCCTTCTCCTTGTGCCCTCCATCTTTCCCAACATCAGGGTCTTTTCCAGGGAGTCTCTCTTCTCATGAGGTGGCCAAAGTCTTGGAGCCTCAGCTTCAGGATCTGTCCTTCCAGTGAGCACTCAGAGCTGATTTCCTTAAGAATGGATCGGTTTGATCTTCTTGCAGTCCATGGGACTCTCAAGAGTCTCCTCCAGCACCATAATCCAAAAGCATCAATTCTTCAGCGATCAGCCTTCTTTCTTGTCCAGCTTTCACGTCCGTACAGCCTCTCAGCCTAGCCTCCCTTAAAGAGGGAGAACGTTTTGCATGCCACCTTGAGCACCTGGGAGAACAAGTCAGATATAAATGCCATAAACAAGGATGTAACTCACACCAGTTCTCTGTGGAGAACTTTGGGCTCAAATATTGTGTTCTGGGAGAGTGAAACATTGACCATCCCCATACAGCAATAAGATCCATATCAAATACTGATAGTTCCGGGTTCTTATTATTTTTTAAAAATATTTTCCTCTTGAATATATGAACATAATGGCCCCTCTAGCCCAGCACCCTTTTCTCACTGTGGCCAATCGAAACAAGAAACCCCTCCTGTGGTTTCCAGCTGTGGTTATTCAGAAGCATTGCCATCAATAAACCTCTCCTCTCTTCCTCTATCTGAAGAAGTGTGCATGCACACGAAAGCTCATACCAAGAACTAACTTAGTTGGTCTTTAAGGTGCTACTGGAAGGAATTTTGTTTTGTTTTGACTATGGCAGACCAACACGGCTACCTATCTGTAACTCTCCTCCATAAATTTGTCTAATTCCTTTTTTAAAGCCATCTAGATTGGTGGCCATCAGTGTTTCCTGTGGGAGGGAGTTCCACAGTTTAACCATGTGCTTTGTGAAGAAGGATAGAAGGAAGTCAGCCGGACAGGTTGGCAGCAGATTCAGGGACAAACAAAAGAAAGGACTTCTTCTGACTACACATTCTTAATATATGGAATTAGCTGCCATATGATGAAATGGCTGCTGGGTTAATTAGGAATGCTTGAAAGGCTGAGCAAATTCATCTGCAATTGACCTGATCTGCACTTCTTGGTCAGCTCTGGATTTATTTATTTTATTTTATTAACATATAAAACACATACATATACCTTTACACAATACACGTACACCACACACTACCTAATTTTCATAACATAAAACATACCTACATTACTCTATATAATACCTACCTATACTATACATATCAGCTCTGGGTTCCACACTTTTCCAAATGTTGTGATGCAGTTCTTGGTGTGTTTGTGTGTTGCATATAAATGTGTATTTTTGAGGTTTTTGTTTCTTAAAAAACAAACTTTGTAGATAAATTCAGGTGTGGAATACAACAGGATTATGAGTGAAATCATGTGGAAGTGACATGGTCCAGAAGGAGTCTGACCCATCCCTAGCTAAGATGGCTTTTTCTTAAGTATACCCTGGTTATTGACAGCTAAATGTAAATTCCATCTTCAGAGGCAGTCAGTCTTTGAAAACCAATTGATATGGTTTCATAGGGTGGGGGACTCTTAATAATAACACATTTTTGTACGTTCTTCTCACTAATACATGCACAATCCGTATATGAATCATTGTACAAATTCCTTGGCTGAAGAATTGCACTGATAACAATTCAATACAGGGAACCAGGCAGAGGGCCTTCTCGGTAGTGGTGCCTGCTCTGTGGAACGCCCTCCCACCAGATGTCAAAGAGAAAAGCAACTTCTAGACTTTTAGAAGACATCTGAAGGCAGCCCTGTTTAGGGAAGCTTTTAATGTTTGATGCATTACAGTATTTTAGTGTTCTGTTAGAAGCTGCCCAGAGTAGCTGGGGAAGCCCAGCCAGATGGGCGGGGTATAAATAAAATATTATTATTATTATTATTATTATTATTATTATTATTATTATTATTATTATTACTGGATCAGGCCAATGGCCCACATAGTCCAGCTTCCTGTTCTCACAGTGGCCAAAGAGAAATTCGCAAGCAGGATCTCTTAGAATCTCTTAGAATCCTACCCAATCTACAGCAGACCCCATGAAGAACATGCCAGAAGATTATCAGTTCTGTTGCGTTTAAGCATTGTTTTTTTGCCTCATGGATGTTCAGCCCCCCACGCTCTGCTCCCATGCCCTCGTTCCTGCTGATCAGCTCCATTACTAACATCTGCATTTTGACTGCCTGGCTTTTTATTCTTTTCCCCTCCCCATTCCCCTCGTCTCCAACCGAAGCTGAAATGAGGCCGGAGGCCAGAGCTGTCCACTCTCATTGACTCTAGGGGCTAGATTAGACTCAAAAGGCTCTCTGGCCTCGCGGGGGGAAGGCAGCAAAATCCCATCTCTTGCGTTCTGCCTCTGGTCTGTGTGCTCAGCTCTCCATCAGTGAGGTTTGGCCATCTTTTGTTTTTTTAACCTCCTCCTTAGCCCTCCAGCAGTGGCCATGTGCCTCCCTCTTCCCATTCCCTCTCCTTGGTGAAATGACTGCCCCATCTTTCTCTGGCTTGTCATTGGACTATGTTTATGCATGCATATGGTCTCTGTGGCACTGTTAGCTCCAGTGGTGCTTTTCTCACGTTGGTGACCGGCTTGGTTTTGCAAGGAGGAAGATAGCAGGGTGGCTTAGTTCAACCATAGCTTGATGCAACTCCTCTGCCTGCAATTGTGTTTGCTTCCCTGGGTTCACTAGGCTACAGTTTGTTTGAGGCGAAGTTGGAAGACCCTTAGTTGTGTGTGTGTTTTTAAAGAACCACACGCCCTTCTGATTAGAGGAAAGAATGCTGCAAAGGAAGGAAGGAAGGAAGGAAGGAAGGAAGGAAGGAAGGAAGGAAGGAAGGGAGAGGGAATAATTTCTTTAGAATAAACTTTCTTCCAAACTGCCCTGCCAGCTTGGTGCAGACCCTCCAAGTGTCGCTTTTTTCCAGGGACAGTCCTGGATTTACAGAAGCTGTCCCAGTTTCTTATTTGATCCTGTAATGTCCTGCTTTTCCTTAAAGGTAAAGGTAAAGGGACCCCTGACCATTAGGCCCAGTTGTGACCGACTCTGGGGTTGCGGCGCTCATCTGACTTTATTGGCCGAGGGAGCCAGCGTACAGCTTCCGGGTCATGTGACCAGCATGACTAAGCCGCTTCTGGCAAACCAGAGCAGCGCACGGAAATGCCGTTTACCTTCCCGCCGGAGCGGTACCTAGGTTGGCAGGAGCAGGGACCGAGCAATGGGAGCTCACCCTGCCATGGGGATTCAAACCGCCAACCTTCTGATCAACAAGCCCTAGGCTCTGTGGTTTAACCCACAGTGCCACCCTGCTTTTCCTTAGGATGTTCCTATTTTCATTGGAGAAAGATTGGAGGCTATGGAGTTATGCAACCCACTTGCCAAGGAGATAAGTAACTATACAACCTTTCGAAGACATCTGAAGGCAGCCCTGTATAAGGAAGATTTTTAAAAATGTTTAATGTTTTATCATGTTTTTATGTATGTTGGAAGCCACCCAGAGTGGCTGGGACAACCCAGTCAGACGGGCGGGGGATAAATAATAAAATCTTCTTCTTCTTCTTCTTCTTCTTCTTCTTCTTCTTCTTCTTCTTCTTCTTCTTCTTCTTCTTCTTGGAATAGAATGACTAGCCTACTTCTCAGGGTTGTTATGAGGGTAAAATGAGGAGAACTATGCATGCCTCCTTTTGCTCCATGGAGGAACATTGGGATATAAATGCAATCAATCAATCAATAATAAAATATAGTCTCAGAGAAAGGATTTTGTGAGCAGAGCAAAGGTGGGGCTTTTTTGTGGTGTTAGGTATGTGGGAGACTGTGGGTTTTGTTTGCAGGTTATTGGAAGCTGGGAAGTTTTGGTGGGTCAAAGAGAGAAGAGCAGGGGTTGGATAGCTGTAACCCGAGGGCCACAGGTGGCCCTCAGCTTCATTTCATGTGAGTGGGGGGCCTGGTCACAGGGAGGGTGAAAAGGTGAGAGAGGGTGGGATGGTGAACAGAGAGGGAATTTTGGAAAGTCTCTGTAAGCAAGCAGTTCAGAGCTCTGGAAGGGTGACCTGACTCTTCCTGGCAGGCCACTGGAGGCATAAAAATAGCCTCCTAGCAACTCTCTACATCAGGCTTCTTCAACCTTGGCTCTCCAGATGTTTTTGGCCTACAACTCCCATGATCCCTAGCCTATGGGACTGACTCTCCTGGTATGCCTTGCAGAGGACCTTAAGGTCCACAAATGACAACACTTTGGAGGTCCCAAGTCGCAAGGTGGTTAGATCGGTCTCAACTAGGGCCAGGGCCTTTTCAGTACTAGCCCCAACTTGATGGAACACTCTGTCCCAAGAGCCTAGGGCCCTGTGGGACTGGACATCTTTCCTCAGGGCCTGCAAGACAGAGCTGTTCCGCCTGGCCTTTGGTTTGGACTCAGTCTGCCCCTTATGTTTCCCTCCCCTTATGGTTTTGATCTATGGGCTACTATTAAAATAAGGCTGCATTTTTTAAATTGGTTTTTTATGTTTTTTATTGTAATTTTATTGGTGTTAGCTGCCCTGAGCCCGGCTCTGGCCAGGGAGGGTGGGGCATAAATAATTTATTATTATTATTATTATTATTATTATTATTATTATTATTATTATTATAGCAGTGGTCAGGGATGATGGGAACTGTAGTCTCAAAACATCTGGAGGGCCAAGGCTGAGGAAGCCTGCTCTACACCCTTAACAAACTACATCTCCCAGAATTCTTTGGGGAAATCCATGACTTTTTAAAAGTGGTATCAGGGAGCGTGGTGTGACTTGCCTGAAAGAACGGCTAAGTCATGTTCTTGTTCTAGATTAGGCAGAGCCTAACTCTTAATCCAGCCTGGAAGTCTTCTCATTCTGGACAAGGCGAAGTTCCTTCTTCTTTCTCTGGTCCTCTGGTTCCCCCCAAACAGGTTTTGTTTTCCCCACCCCACCCCGCCTCCCTGCCCCATTAATAACAACTGCCGTTGCTACGGACAGGTGAGTTATTGCGAGGAACGGTCAAGAGGCGTTCATTGCCTTCAGAAAGGGAAGACAGATGGCGGACTGGAAAGAAAATAGGGGATCCATCCATAACTCAGCTCGACAGCCAAAGAGTGACATTTCAGAGGTGCTGAGCACATATGTAGGGTGCCTTAAGGCAGCCACCAAGGTTATCCGAATGGCGTGTCTGCCGGAGGGGAGGGGAATCAAAGGAAGGGTGAAATCATGGATGCCCAGTAATTTAACAAGACTGTAATAAATTCTACCACTAAGTCAGCACAACTCACTGGCTTTTCAGAATGGTTCCTACCAAATAAGCCAGCCTTTATTCATTTTTTTATATTTTGCCCTTCCATGAGAAAGTGCTTGCTTGTTCCTTTAAATGGTAGTCCGTAGCTAGTGCCCGGTGGAGTGATTTATTCCATTAGAGAAACCTTTTCCCTGCTGGGGGCCACTTTCCCTCCAGGGCAACATTCCGGGGGCCATATGCCTAAGGTGGCAAAAGTGGGTGTAGCCACTCACACCCCACTCTCCCTCCAGGCCAACAAGATGGATTAGGAACACTGCTCCAAAGTTACCTTCCAGCTTGGTAAAATCAAGAGAGGAGGCTGTAGAGCAGGAGCAGTGAAAGGTGTGGTGGCCGGGGAGAAACCCTGAGGGCCTGATGCAGGGCACTGGAAGGCCTGAGCATCAGGGAATCACCTGCTGAAATCTGGCAGGAAATAAAGCATAGGGTAGGAGTCTCATTTGTGATCTTATTGGCATCCACCCATCTCAGGAGACACCTTTGGGCATGAAATCAAACTGTTGAAGGTTGCAGTACCTGCTGTGTCTGTAGAGATCGATATGGGAATAACTGGAATGGGTTACTTCTGGATTTTGGGGGTTGCGCAGGTGCAGAAGTACTGAATCGCAACCTGCACGTGTGCAGACATGGGTTGTGAACGCTGCAGGTTGCGAACATGCATGGATCATGTTCGCAACCCGAGTGTCCACTGTACAGTACAGTAAAGGTAAAGGTAAAGGGACCCCTGACCATTAGGTCCAGTCGTGGCCGACTCTGGGGTTGCGGCGCTCATCTCGTTTTATTGGCTGATGGAGCTGGTGTACAGCTTCCGGGTCATGTGGCCAGCATGACTAAGCCGCTTCTGGCGAACCAGAGCAGTGCACGGAAATGCCATTTACCTTCCCGCCGGAGCAGTACCTATTTATCTACTTGCACTTTAATGTGCTTTCAAACTGCTAGGTTGGCAAGAGCAGGGACCAAGCAACGGGAGCTCACTCCGTCGCGGGGATTCAAACCGCCGACCTTCTGATCGGCAAGTCCTAGGCTCTGTGGTTTAACCAACAGCACCACCCGCATCCCTTGTACAGTACATTAGAGTATAGTATATTTAAAAGTGAATATAAAACCAGAAACAGTATCTATGCCTTTCTGCAAGAGCATTGGCTATTCTTCTACAGTTCTCAATGACATATTGTTGTGAACAGGGATTTTCAACTCCGAGAAACGTGAAAGATCAGGAAAAAGAGAGGCTTCTTTGTGCTGGTGAGGAGATGAGAGTTTGTTTGTCTCAAATTAGACCTACTATAAATGAGATTAGCCAGCAAAAGTAAGCTCACACCTCTAATTGACTTTTTAAGGTACATAATGCATGGAAAAAACTTGTTTATAATTATATTTTGGGAAGGATTTGTGTTCCTATGTAGCTGCATTGTTATAAACTTTCTGGATGTCCTGTGATCTTATTATAAAGTACAGTGGTACCTCAGTTCTCAAACGGAATCCGTTGCCATTGGTTGCAAGTGCTTCTTGCACTCAGCGGAAGCCCAGTCACACATTCAGGTTCTGAAAAATGTTAAAAAAATGGAAGCAATTACTTCCAAGGTTTTAGCATCTGAGAACTGAAACCTACGACAACTGAGGCATTGGGAACTGAGGTACCACTGTAGTTGTGTTCTATGTTATAAGTCAAGCACTGCTGTAAGTCATTTCTTTTTGTTTTCCAGTGCATTTGATATCAAGAAAAAAACCCAGTGTGGCATATGCAAATTTTAATTCTGAAAGTGTGGCCCAGAGAGAAAAGCTTGAGAACCACTGTCCTAGACAAAGGGACTAATGGCAGTACAGTGGTACCTCGGGTTAAGTACTTAATTCGTTCCAGAAGTTCGTTCTTAACCTGAAACTGTTCTTAACCTGAAGCACCACTTTAGCTAAAGGGGCCTCCTGCTGCTGCCACACCGCCCGAGCACAGATTTCTGTTCTCATCCTGAAGCAAAGTTCTTAACCCGAGGTACTATTTCTGGGTTAGCGGAGTCTGTAACCTGAAGCATATGTAATCCGAGGTACCACTGTACTTGGGTAGCAATTCTACAGCCAAAGGAACCTGTTTGACTAGTTCAACAATCAAATCCTCCATTCAATTTTTAACCCTTGCTGGATTGAGGCTCAGGGCCTGAGACTGACCCCATAAACACTATTATATGATAGGTGGAAGAGGACTCTTAGCTCAGAGGTAGTCCTTGTTCACTGTGTGCATGATGGTTTCATGCTCCCACATTCACACTCTCAGCCCTATTGCCTGAGGCCCTTTAATGGGGAAAAGCTCCTAGCTTGAGACCCCAAAAAACCTACCATCAGACAATGGCAGGTAATACATATCAGTGACCTGTCATATGTCTGCTTATAAATGTGATTGATGTCCCACGTGTAGATGCTGTGCTGCAGCTTCTGCGCAGAGTTGTTCCGCATGTGACAGTTGCATATCAAGATCTGCACGCAGTTTTTTAAAATGTGCCCTTTCCACATACAAAACTCAATTATCTGATGCTGTCGTAAATTGTGAAGGTTTTGGGCGTGCTTGGATGCAAGTTGCTACTGCCCTCTACTGGAGAGAAATCTAACTAGTAAAGTACGGGCAGTTTTAAATGAAATCCATTCAGCTTAGGGCAAACTCCCACCTCCTATTTCACAGATGAGAAACTGAGGTTCTCAGACAAAGGGGGCACCCAAGATCATCCCAGGTGGCTAAGTAAGGTAAAGGTAAAGGGACTCCTGACCATTAGGTCCAGTCGTGGCCGACTGGGGTTGCGGCACTCATCTCGCTTTACTGGCCGAGGGAGCCGGCGTACAGCTTCCGGGTCATGTGGCCAGCATGACTAAGCCACTTCTGGCGAACCAGAGCAGCGCACGAAAACGCTGTTTACCTTCCCGCCCAAGTGGTACCTATTTATCTACTTGCACTTTGACGTGCTTTTGAACCGCTAGGTTGGCAGAGCAGGGACCGAACAACGGGCACTCACCCCGTCGCGGGGATTCGAACCGCCGACCTTCTGATTGGCAACTCCTAGGCTCTGTGGTTTAACCCACAGCGCCACCCGCGTTCCAATACAATGGCTAAGTAACCTGGGGCAAAAACACTGGCCGCTGTCGTACCTCTGATTTTTGTAAGGCTTTTTAGCCTTACAGAATGTCTGGAAGCCCTTTTAGCCAAAGAGGGTGGTAAAAATGCTTCAAATAAATAAATAATACTGCCCTTCGTGACATTTGCTTAGGACTTATGCAGAACTTGGTTTTATACCCCCAGAACTGTGTGAAATATGATGATTGCTGCAGACTTGAACAAACGTTTGAATGTTTCCTAAAATTAGTTCCGATGATGACATGTTTATATTTTCAAGAATTCAGCTCATCTCCCTCAAATTGAAGGTATTGTTCACATTGCCACAGTTTAATTAAAGCTGCATGTTAAGTCTATTTATTTTTAGTTCTCCTCTCTTTCGAAATGTAGTTTCAAGATTTGTTCAGCATGAACTCAAAGTGGCAATTATATTGACGCCCCCCCCCCCCCGAGATGGCCATATGCAACATTCAGGGAGGGCTTAAGGGAATGACATCATCATTATTATTGATTAATTTATTACTTACCCTTCACCCAGGGTGGGTGACAGCATTAAAACAACATTAAACAGCAGCTTAAAACAACTTACAACCATAAAAATAAGGTGGGTAATAGAAACATGCACCACAAGTGTCAGAAGCCAGGGTAAATAGATATGTCTTCAGCATCCTCTGGAAGCTGTATAATGAAGGTGCCAGATGCAACTTTGGGGAGGGAATTCCACAGCTTAGGGGCCAACACAGAGAAGGTCCTGTCTCAGGTTGCCACCAATTGAGGCTCTGAAGGTGGAGGAACTACCAATAGGGCTTCTTCTGGGAGCCAGTGTGGTGTAGTGGTTAAGAGCTGTAGTCTCGTAATCTGGTGAACTGGGTTCGCGTCTCCGCTCCTCCACATGCAGTTGCTGGGTGACCTTGGGCTAGTCACACTTTTTTGAAGTCTCTCAGCCCCACTCACCTCACAGAGTGTTTGTTGTGGGGGAGGAAGGGAAAGGAGAATGTTAGCCACTTTGAGACTCCTTCGGGTAGTGATAAAGCGGGATATCAAATCCAAACTCTTCTTCTTCTTCTTCTTCTTCTTCTTCTTCTTCTTCTTCTTCTTCTTCTTCTTCTTCTTCTTCTTCTGCCTATCTCAGTTCCCAAGAAGGTCTGTAGGGAGGGAGCTGGCCTTTCAGATATTTGCGGTCTGAGGCTTCTAATGAGCTGTAGTCCAGCATCATCACCATCAACCCCATATGCAGGGCAAAATCCTAGGGATGATGAGAGTTGTGGTCCACCTAGAGACTCACAACGTTCTCTTTAAAAAAAGTTTTATTTATACTTTTCAAGTTTATACATTTCACTAATTTTATACCTCTCACTAATTTTACTATCCTTTTGACATTTCAGAATTTGACTTCCTTCCCACTCTTTCTGAGGTTCCTTACATTTATTTTTAATACCTCCTGCATATCCAAATTAACTTAATTTGCTCGTTTGTCCATCTTCTTTAAATATATACTCTTATGAAACTGCAGGTTATTACAATAATCCTGCCTATGTTTTTATCTGTTTGCAATTTATCTGTAAATATTCAATAAACCATTTCCGTTCTTTTATTTTAAAAAAAATGTTATCTTGATTTCTTATTCCTCCAGTAAGTTTTGCCATTTCTGCATATTCCATAAGGTTTTTTTTAATAAAAAATAAAAAATAATTTCAGTGCAAAATAACAAAAATTACAAACATTGGATCCAAAATAAAACAGTACAAACAAGGGGGAAAAAACACAAGAGAAACCCCCCCCCCACAGACATCTACAAATAAAACCATATCATCATTCTAATCTAGTCATTACATATATATATATACATATTGACTTCTTTCCTTTGTTCTGAGACCTTGAAATTTTTACTCTTTCTAAGTTGTTGTGTCTAATGTAGATTACTTTATACTTTTTACACAATTTTTCTCTTTATTTAACCCTGCAAAGCATCATTCATTACATACCGATATGCTTACTCCAGAATAATATTTTTTTCTTTAGCACATCCCCATTCTTTTAATTATTTTTGGTCCGATTGTCCCCTTATGAATGCTGTGAGTCTTGCCAGATTTATATATTCACTGTAGTCAGGTACACCCAGGGTATTTCCACTCCCTCCAGGAAACATCTTCTTTGAAAGGAAGGAAGGAAGGAAGGAAGGAAGGAAGGAAAAGAAAGAAAGAAAGAAAGAAAGAAAGAAAGAAAGAAAGAAAGAAAGAAAGAAAGAAAGAAAGAAAGGATATAGTCCAAATCTTTTTCAACCAGACTTGGATGTTCTGAGCACAATTCAAAGTGTTGGTGCTGACCTTTAAAGCCCTAAATGGCCTCGGTCCTGTATACCTGAAGGAGCGTCTCCACCTCCATCATTCTGCCCGGACACTGAGGTCCAGCGCCGAGGGCCTTCTGGAGGTTCACTGCGAGAAGTGAGGTTACAGGGAACCAGGCAGAGGGCCTTCTCGGTAGTGGCACCTGCCCTGTGGAACGACCTCCCTTCAGATGTGAAGGAAATAAACAATTATCTGACTCCAGGAAACATCTTTTTTGAAAGGAAGGGAGGAAGGAAGGAAGGAAAAGAAAGGATAAAGTCCAAATCTTTTTCAACCAGACTTGGACGCAATTTGAAAGTGTGTCCAGCCTCTACTTGCTACTCCCAAAGGAACAAAGTCTCATAATTTTCATAACAATCACTACCACTGTCCTGCAAGGACAGACTTCACTGTTCTGAGTTAGTTACAATAGGAATCATTGCTGCAGGCGGGGTGGTGAACGGTAGGAAAGAAACCATGGAGCCCCAAGATATTTGAGGGCAGGTAAATGTCACCCTCGGATGGGACGCAGGTGGCGCTGTGGGTTAAAGCCTCAACGCCTAGGACTTGCCAATCGAAAGGTCGGCGGTTCGAATCCCTGCGGCGGGGTGCGCTCCCGCTGCTCGGTCCCAGCGCCTGCCAACCTAGCAGTTCGAAAGCACCTCCGGGTGCAAGTAGATAAATAGGGACCGCTTACCAGCGGGAAGGTAAACGGCGTTTCCGTGTGCGGCTCTGGCTCGCCAGAGCAGCGATGTCACACTGGCCACGTGACCCGGAAGTGTCTCCGGACAGCGCTGGCCCCTGGCCTCTTGAGTGAGATGGGCGCACAACCCCAGAGTCTGTCAAGACTGGCCTGTACGGGCAGGGGTACCTTTACCTTTACCTTTAAATGTCACCCTCTCAGCAAGGACTCTCTTAAGAGCCTTCTGCTGCTGATCTAATGCTCTGCTGAGTTCATTGCCAGCTGTGTTGCAGATCCAGGTGTGTGTTATAGCTGTCAACTTTTCCCTTTTTTAAAGGAAAATTCCCTTTATTCCAAATAGGATTCCTCGCAAGAAAAGAGAAAAGTTGACAGCTATGTGTGTGTCTGTGTATGTGTGTGTGTGTTTTTGTTTATTGCTATGGGGCTCTTCATTCCCTTCATTTTGATGTCCGTGTGTTTAATTCTCCTTTAAAAAATTTCCACTACAGCAGGGATCAGTTGGAGCGGTGGGAATGAAATGTTTACATCCTTTGTGGTAGAGCTTTTTCCAGATGGGACCCTGTTTCGGGGAAATCAATCCCAAGGCCTAGCAGCCGGAACACAGCAGCCTATTAGCAGGGATGTTTAGTTAAAGTTTGCTGGCTTTTAAGAGGTGCGCGGCGGGAAGAGTGGCGAGGCTGGTGGGAGACAAGAGCAGGGCACATCCAGGCGTCCCCTGTTTCTGAATACTGGAATCAGCATGTTTGTCTTGCTAAGGCAGCTATAGCAGTAGGCTTGCGGGTGTGTGGGTGTGTGTGTGTGGAGGGTCTTCCATATTCACAAATCATAAGCCGAATTGCACTTGCAAAGGAAAAGGATAACAGAATATTTTCCTTTCTGCTGCAGTGAGGAAAGATGCCACTCATGATCCTGGCACTGTGACCTGCAGGCAGAGGAGGGACTAAAGAGATGGCAAAAAGCCTTGGGATAGCCAAGGGTTTGTAGGGCCTTTGAGAAGTCCCAGTCCATTGACTCCCTAGGTGTCCCTTACTGTGGGGTATTAGGAAAAGCCACAGAGGCCTGTTCTTGTCCTGTTTTTTGGTTAGCCTAACACAGGGGTCAGGGACATGGGTGGCGCTGTGGGTTAAACCACAGAGCCTAGGACTTGCTGATCAGAAGGTCAGAAGTTCAAATCCCTGCGACGGGGTGAGCTCCTGCCAACCTAGCAGTTCGAAAGCACGTCAAAGTGCAAGTAGATAAATAGGTACCACTCTGGCGGGAAGGTAAATGGTGTTTCTGTGTGCTGCTCTGGTTCGCCAGAAGCGGCTTAGTCATGTAGGCACATGACCCGGAAGCTATACCCCAACTCCCTCGGCCAATAAAGCGAGATGAGCGCCGCAATCCCAGAGTCGGTCACGACTGGACCTAATGGTCAGGGGTCCCTTTACGTTTACCTTTACCTTTAACTCAGGGGTCAGCAAACCTTTTCAGCAGGGGGCCAGTCCCTGCCCCTCAGACCTTGTGGAGGGGCAGACTATATATATATATATATTGGGGGGGGGATTGAATGAATTCCTATGCCCCACAAATAACCCAGAGATGCATTTTAAATAAAAGCTCCTATTCTACTCATGTAATAACACGCTGATTTCCGGACCATCTGCGGGCCGGATTTAGATAGAGATTGGGAAGGATCCAGCTCCTGATGCCATTTTGCTTCTGTAAAAAAAACCCCGCCTGCTTTAGAATTTAGGAGGGTGAGCCACAAATATGTGAAGACCAGTTGACGTTGCTAGGCGATTTTCAGGAAAACCTCCCTCTGTCAGTTACAGATAGGTAGCCATGTTGGTCTGCCATAGTCAAAACAAAAAAAAATTCCTTCCAGTAGCACCTTAAAGACCAACTAAGTCAGTTCTTGGTATGAGCTTCCGTGTGCATGCACACTGTGTATCTGAAGAAGTGTGCATGCACACGAAAGCTCATACC